>NC_048421.1:1548601-1552161 GCF_013103735.1 Etheostoma cragini | reverse complement strand
AGCAGGACGCAGCAGGACGTAGCAGGACGTAGCAGGACGTAGCAGGACGCAGCAGGACGTAGCAGGACGTAGCAGGACACAGCAGGACTTAGCAGGATGTAACTGGGCATCGCAGAACGTGTAGAGGGACCATGGCGACAGTCATGCTGCCTCCAAAATGTCTGTACGTCATGTCTACATGATTAAATGTGATCAGGTTCAAGTTTCCGCATCCGTAGGGGGGTTGCACGATATGAGGAAAACATCTAATTGCAATTCTTCTCTTCCCCCCCTCCAGCCCTAGACACTACATGTTACATTCACGGACTTTTCCTTATACAAGCTACGTATCCTGAACTTTTGCATATTTGTCAACATCTTTGCACATATTGTATTGTTGTCTGTACATGGGGCTTTGACCACAGTTGTCTCTCTCTCAGGGTGTGTGTGTGTGTGTGTGTGTGTGTGTGTGTGTGTGTGTGTGTGTGTGTGTGTGTGTGTGTGTGTGTGTGTGTGTGTGTAATAGTAGATATTAGGTGTCTGAAAGAAAAAGAGTGCACAGCCTGTTCTAAAACAGAAAAATTTGGAAAGACAACCAAACAAGCAAAGGGAAAGTGCCAGTAAGAAAGGATGAGCGAGGGATGGAGGGTGGCGAGGAATTTGAGTCCCAAAAGTTATTTTTAAACCAAGAACAGGAACTCTACTGTTGACTTCACAAACCCTGAAACAGAGGAGGGTCAAAAGAGTAGAGCTGGGAGAAGGAGACACAAACAACAACTCACACAGCTGTCAGGTGTGTCGTCTCATACGAGCGTCTGAACACACACATCCAAACTTATTCCGGTTAATATTTGCTTCATTTCATGCTCACAAATTCCCTCTTATCGGGACGTGTGGCTGCACACTTTATTGCACATACAGTCGGGATGCAAGGATGCATCTGGAATCAGTTAAAAATCAACATAAGTGTGTGCAAAAAAAACACTTGAGATAATAAAAAACAAACAGATTTCACTTCAGACGTCACCACGTCTTCTTAGTTCATTTATTTGAGCAGATTTCTATTTATTTAGTTATTTTGATGTGGGATTTGTTTCAAAAATCTTAATTTGTATTACATACATTGTTTGTTATTTTAGATAAATTACAATTTCAGTTACACACAGATTATTTTAAATAAAGGGATATTGTTCAGTCATTTGTCTGTAGCTCATTCAGTTAAAAAAAACCCAGAGAAAATCACATGGTGTCGAATTTTAAGTTAAGTGCATTGTTACATCCCTAAAATACATTAAATAGCTCTGTGTTTTAAGACATTTAAGACCTCAAACCTTCCAAGACAGATGAGAAAGACAGATTCCTTTGCTACCATCTATGTATTTAAATACACACCCACACATATATAATGTATATATATATTGCATTTGGCTTAATTTACTATAATCAACCATGGTGTACATAAGGAACAGACATCTCAGGATCTCCCAATTACAGACCAGAGGTATAATCCAGACAAGAGAGGAGTCACAGCATTTAAAAAAAAGGGATGCAAACAAACATCCCCGTGGATACAGTTTCACACTAATTAAAGTAAATACAAGGTCATCAACTGTAATCATCTTCTGGGCCCAATCAGCTCAACAGCTTCAGCCTTTGTACTGGCTGCCTTTTCCCAGCTGGCTGGCTGGTATCATCAAATATAGACATCAGGGGTTTATGTATGGGGAGGGAGCCGGGACCAAAATCCAACACAAAGGGTGGGAGGGGGGACGCTCTGCATACACACCCTGCCATTCATGCATGCATGCTTTGTCCCGAAACCTGACACCTCAGCTTCATCATGAGCCAGCACCGGAGTACTCATCAGATTTCTGTCCCCATGAATCCCTTTACCTCTAGTTGTTATCACTGGTATTATTAATAGGATGACATCTGTACCAAAATAGGCTGTGTGTCTTGATTTATGGGGAAAAACCAAGCAATTCTATGTAAAACCAGATGTCCAGCACCCCTATATAGACCCAATTAAATCATCTTTTGTTTCATGGCCACTTTTTTTTAGACATCAGAATCAGAATCAGCTTTATTGGCCAAGTGTGAAGACACATGCGAGGAATCTTTCTTTGGAGCTTAGTTGCTCACGATGTGCTTCGACGTACAAAAACAACCAAACAACATATACACACTAATACACTAATATATACATACTCTAAACAGAAACAGAAACAATATAGAGGCAGGAGAGGAACTAGTTAAGAAGTTAGTGTTATGTAATGTTGAATACGTCAAAAAAGTGACAACCAGTGAAAAAAAGCGTCAAAAGTGTTTAAAAACAGACAAAAACGTAAGAAAAACTTAAAAACATCGATAAAAAGCGTCAACAGCAGTGTTTTTTTTTTTCAATTTTGACAGGAAGACAACACTTGGGTTGAGTAATTAAATGCATCCCAGTCAGAACCTAGGTGGCTTAGACAGTTCGATAGAAATGTAAATAAGACAACAACTAACACAAAAACTTAAGCAAATGCAAAAGCTACAACATGAATGCATGTATGGAACTGTTATTTTTTGGCAATTTAGTCAAAAAGAAACCCATATTTTATATGTAGACATTTTAAAAACGCTCAATTTTGTCAAATTGGACCCAAAGACAAGTTATTTGTCCCACTCTATGAAATACGTTAGTATCCATCCATCCATCCATCCTAATTAGATAAGATAACTTTAAATTTAGATAATTTGTTTATTAGTCCCCAATGGGGAAACACTACACTCTGTGTACACACTTTTGTTAGTACTCACACACAGGCCTGAAATACACACACATGCTCAGGACCTATACATGCACTATACATGGAGAGATGTCAGAGTGAGTGGGCTGACAACTGAACCAGTCGGGGGGGTACGGTGCCTTGCTCAAGGGCACCTGGCAGTGCCCAGGAGGTGAACTGGCATCTCTCCAGCCACCAATCCACGCTCCCAACTTTTTGGGTCCATACAGGGATTTGAACCAGTGACCCTCCGGTTCCCAACCCAACTCCCTATGGACTGAGCTACTGCCACCCCGAATGAGTGCAATGAAGACATTGTGAGATCTGACGGTGAGATTGGTTGAATCACGCTCCTCAGATCAGATCGTCAAATAGTCGACTATTCTCCAGGTAGGTCGTTGATACGAGAGATACGTATGAATGTGTAAAAATCTCCAAAAAACACATGTGATGATCATGTCCCGGGACTGCTGAACCAGGTCCCTGGCACCTCTTTTGTAGACCAGTTCAATGCCTATTGTGTTCCAGACTGCAGGCATGTGCAGCCAGGATAGAAGTGTGAGTTCAGGCCACTACAGGAGAGCGATCAGGTGCAACAGATCCTAACAATGCCAGGAAGTGGTCATCTGTCCCCGAGCATCGTTCCCTCTTGACCTCCGACCTCTGTGACGCCTGAGGTCGGCCATGGCACGCAGGCTTCTGGCTCTCCCAGTGGGGTCAAAGCAAACTGGGTCACCTGTACCTGTTTGTCGGTGAACTGGGTGATGCTGCCCACCCCGTTAACCACCCAAGGCAAGGTCACGCCCTCCC
>NC_048421.1:1545281-1548501 GCF_013103735.1 Etheostoma cragini | reverse complement strand
TCCTGCTGTGTCCTGCTACGTCCTGCTAAGTCCTGCTACGTCCTGCTGTGTCCTGCTGTGTCCTGCTACGTCCTGCTACGTCCTGCTACGTCCTGCTACGTCCTGCTGTGTCCTGCTGCGTCCTGCTAAGTCCTGCTACGTCCTGCTGTTTCCTGCTGTGTCCTGCTACGTCCTGCTACAGCCTGCTGTGTCCTGCTGTGTCCTGCTAAACTACTAGAACTGCTGGGTCCTTGTGGATTCTGGAGTGTGGTCTAGACCTGCTCTCTCTGTAAAGGGTCTCCAGATAACTCTTGTTATGAATTGATACTATAAATGAAATTGAATTTAATTGAATTTTGTTCCACTGACCTCACTTTACTCTCCTGTCCTGGTTCCCTTGCTCCACACATGTGTCTCACACCTGTCTCGCTCCCTCACCCCCGGTCTGACTGTCTTATATTTCCACTGACTTTGTTCGTGTAGAGTCAACCATTACGAGATGACGTTCGCTGTCAGTAAAGGTCAGCGCGCAGGGCGAGTTCCCAGCAGCAGCGTCTAATGAATGAATCCACCCTCGGTGTGTTGGAAAACTCTGCATGTTTGGTTATTAAGTCTAGGAGGGAAGCCACCGAGACCAAAAGTGGAAAAAAAGACACATTCTTTGATGAGTCAATGGAACTTCAATGTGAATACAACGACACATGCTGTCCCTGAGAACCGTTTGTACATCTAGCTAAAAGTTAAGCACTGTAACTCTTGTGTACTTCATGTATTTACTGCTGCATGCATAGCCTCCAAAAACACTTTCAACCTGGGGGGCAGAGTTTGTGTCCCAGGGAAAACATAAAATCTTCTTTGAAATCCAACCCTAACCCCAACTTAACCCCGATCTAACCCTATCCCTGACCTAGCCCCCATCTAAATCTAACCACTATCTAACCCCCATCTAACCCTAACCCCTATCTAACCCTAACCCCCATCTAACCCAAACCCTAACCCTATCTAACCCTAACCCCCATCTAACCTAACCTAAACCCCTATCTAACCCTAACCCCCATCTAACCCTAACCTAACCCCCATCTAACCCTAACCCCCATCTAACCCAAACCCTAACCCTATCTAACCCTAACCTAACCCCCATCTAACCCAAACCCTAACCCCTATCTAACCCTAACCCCTATCTAACCCTAACCCTAAACTAACCCTTATCTAACCCTAAACTAACCGCTATTTAACCCGAACCTAACCCCCATCTAACCTTAAACTAACCCCCATCTAACCTTAAACTAACCCCTATCTAACCCGAACCTAACCCCTATCTAACCCTTACCCTATCTCTAAGCCCTATCTAACCCTAACCTAACCTTAAACTAACCCCTATCTAACCCGAACCTAACCCCTATCTGAAAGGACTGACTCACACACAGCTTTTGTTGGCTAAATTAAACTGGAAAGACCGCTTAACTCACCGGTCACATAGGAATTGTTTTGCATAAAACACATTTCTCTCTCTGTAGATGAGTGTGAGAAGATTTTCATGTTTTCTTCTTCAACCTCTCTGTGAGACGGGCTTGTTTACGCCGGTCTGTTACATCACCTCCGCACACTGATGGAGAGAAATGGTTTGTGTGGGAAGAGGATGACGCCTGGTGAATACATCAATTTGCTCACTGTGTAGGCTTCTGTGTGTGTGTATGTGTGTTGGTGTGTGTGTGTGTGTGTGTGTGTGTGTGTCTGAGTACTCTACAGTGTACATATTTCACCAAGAGGGCAATTCAAAGTGCTTTACATAAAACATTAAAGAGCACTTAAACACAAAACAAAAACAAAACGTTTGTTGAAGAGACTATAAAAGAGCTACCATGTATAAGACAGGTATGAAATGCAAGTCAGTTGTTTTTTAGCGAGTATGTAACCAACTCCGGTTCTATAGGTACACTGTTGTTGTCAACTCGCCTAAACTGTCTCGATCTTTCAAATACATATCAATATTTACCCTGGGTCGTTACGTCTCTGGTAACTGGGCAGTTATACCAACACACAAACTGACATTACGTCACAGAAAGGAAATTTCAAAAGGAGAAAATACAACGTTGTCAGAAGAAATAGGATTTCAACTTTGCATGTTCCCTTAATATCTGATGATGCATTAAGGGTCATTTTTGGACTTATTACAGCAAATACATGACATGTTGGACCCTAAAAGCGCCCATTTTCTGCTCATTTTCAGGTTCATAATTGTATTTTGAGGTTGTATCAGAACAGGTTTCCATTAAAAAAAAAAAACATATCTTTGTTGTACTGCACATTGCTGCAGATCATGTTTTCACCCTGAGTGTTTAGGTATCTGTTTTAGCTCCAGAGTGAAACATCTCACTGGTTTTAACTCCAGAGAAAATGAAAAAGGACGCTGAAAAGAGCAAGAGAGACTGTGTGTGTGTGTGTGAGAGAGGTTAAGAGTGTGTGTGTGTGTGTGTGTGTGGATGACAGGTAGATTATCCTCACCTACGCTCTGCAAACTTTAATGAAAACCTTAAAGCAAATTACCTAAATTCTGTTTACACGTGTGTGTATATGTGTGTGTGTGTATATGTGTGTCTGTGTGTGTGTGTGTGTGCACGTGTGTGTGTGTGTGTGTGTGTGTGTGTGTGTGTATGGAGAGCGAGAGAGGCGGCCTGGGAACCTCTGAGTAGGTAACAGTGATGTGGGAGCTAAAGACAGGATATGGAGGAGGTAAAGAGAGCGATGACTTGATTTCCAACAACACTATCACTCACCATGTCATCACGTGCATCTCTTAAAAAAAACACTCTCCTGGTGCATGTGTACTTTATCCGTCCAGCTCTTGTCTAAATGTATTTTTACTAAGTGTGGGGAAAGGAAACTCCTCTCTGTTTTCCAATGGCCGCCCTTCCCCGAGCATTAACGCAGCCCAGACTAGCAGCTGAGTGTATTTATTATTTATTATATTTATTTTCACTTTTCACAAAGCAGCAGCCGGACACAGGCGTGCGTGTGAAAAGAAACTTTAAAGCAGTGAAAATATTATTCTCGCTCGCTCAAACATGAATAAATAAATACACCAACCAGAAGCCAGAGGTCCTCTTAGGAATGTAGTAATTCTGAGTTTTTATGAATGACTGCATTCATCTTTGGCCACGCCCCTTCTCTCTCTCTCTCTCTCTCTCACTCTCTCTCTCTCTCTCTCAAACCAGCTCAGCTCTCTTTCCGTGTTGAAGCA
>NC_048421.1:1542621-1545271 GCF_013103735.1 Etheostoma cragini | reverse complement strand
CCCCCCCCCCCCCTCTCACTGTCCAGAGACCTTGGCTGCTCCCCTGCCTCCTGATTGGTTGAAGGAGTTCTGTGGTGGGCGTGGCTTCCATTAACAGCGCAGGGCTGATATATAAGCAAGTCTCGCCAACTTTGATCGATGGAGTTTCTACAAGTGATGGGAGAGATTAAAGCAGCATCGTGCATTTGGGATTTAACCTTTGTGGACACAAGCTGTTGTTCCTGAGCCTGTGGAGGATTTATTTTTCGGGGTGTTTTTGTTTTGTACTTTTTTGTTTTTCTCTCTCTCTCTCAACTCCATCTTCTCTGAGAATCAGCTGACAGGCAGCATGGGGATACTGCTGTTGTTTTCTGCCTTTCACGTGCTGACAGTCGGCGTGGTGAGTTCAGTTTCAGTCTGTTTGGCTTCATGTAAACACATGAACTCGTGTGTCCGTCCTCTGCTGTCCCTGCAGCCTGTTTTCATTTCCATATAACCTCCATGTCCCTCCCATTTTATGTTGCATTTCAAAATAAAAGGTAAAAAAATATGTTTTCTACTTATTTAGGTTGGACATAAGTGATTCATATGTACCTGTTGCACACTAAATATCTCCTTCCATGACTCTATGTCTGGCTGTAGTCTTTGGACAATCCGTGGTGTAATATTAATTGTTTCCAAACTGGGGTCCGGGGGACCAACAGAGGTCTTTAAGGGAAGTTTCAGGGGCCCTTAAGCAAAAGGAGCATCAGGATATAGTTAAAACTTATAAGAATGCCTCAAAAAAGTAGTATTTGCACAATACAACTATGAAGAACTTGCAATGAATCAAAAAGCACTGTTATACAATATATACTACACTATATACTTATGTTGTTGTTCAAGTGGAGCCAATGTGATCCGTTATGTGTACAGTTGGTTATAGTTAAATATGTAATAATGCATCACGTTTCATAAGATCATCACATGCTTCGGATGTGAAATTGTAACTAGTGAAGTCAAAACTGACAAATTCAATCAAGTGGAGTGAAAAAGTACAATGTTTCACACTAACATGTAATGAAGTAGCAAGCATTCACATCAGAAAATATACTTAATTACATTCCACCACTGTCTATTTCTACCACAGTTTAGACACTCATTTGAATCTGAATAAGCGGATGGAACTTGGTCTTTTAGGGGTGTTTGTGAGTGTTTGAAGGGTCTTAACCCGACAACTTCACTCTTCATAAAGTACACAGCATGTACGTAAGCTTCTATCTCTCTGCATGTCTGAAGTTACACCACAGTGCAGTAGAAGTACAACAACTCCCTCTGAAATGCAGTAAAGTTTCATTCCTCTATTGCCTATTTTTTTACCTCTGTATCCGTAGTTTAGGTCTTGGTATTTTAAGGTTTGTTTGTGAGTGAAGGATGATTTAAAGTTAACGAGTGTTTCTTGACCTGAAATAACCTGAAAACCTGTCCCTCTTATTTACGAAGTACACAGCATGTAAACAAGCTTCAATCTCTCTGTAGGTCCCAAATTACACTACTGTAATACTACCCAGCAGTTGTACAAAAGGAGATAAAAATACACTTAAGTGAAGCTGATGTGAACTCATTGCACTCTGTGAGTGACTTTTGGTTAGGGGATGTTCCGAGGACCAAGTTATTACCCGATGATGGTGTTAAAAAGGGAAAGCGATTGTCACAGCGTTGTGTACCGATGAATCCTTCAAACCCACACAAGACCCCCAAGGGAGAGCTGAACCAGCGGCACACCAGGACCTGGTCTGGGTTTAGACGGCGGGAGGAATCACTTGATTTGACCGTGGACGGTCAGTGAGAGTAGTTCATGAGTGCAGCTGAGAGGGAAAAGCTGTCCTCGACTAAAGAAATTCGATTAGTTGATTTAATCGACAGAGGTGTGCGCTGGTTGAGGGGTGGTTGAGACTAGAAAAGCACAATGTAAATGTAGAAAAGCACACTACAAATGTAGAAAAGCACACTACAAATGTAGAAAAGCACAATATAAATGTAGAAAAGCACACTACAAATGTAGAAAAGCACAATATAAATGGAGAAAGCACACTACAAATGTAGAAAAGCACACTACAAATGTAGAAAAGCACACTACAAATGTAGAAAAGCACACTACAAATGTAGAAAAGCACACTACAAATGTAGAAAAGCACACTATAAATGTAGAAAAGCACAAAGCACACTATAAATGTAGAAAAGCACACTATAAATGTAGAAAAGCACACTATAAATGTAGAAAAGCACACTATAAATGTAGAAAAGAACACTTTAAATGTAGAAAAGCACAGAAAAGCACTATATAACTGTAGAAAAGAACACTACAAATGTAGAAAAGCACACTACAAATGTAGAAAAACACTATATAAATGTAGAAAAGCACAATATGAATGCTAACTACTCAACTGAATAAAATCTTAGACAAAAACCACAGATTAGTCGACTAATGGACTTAGAGTTGTCAGCACTAGATCCTTCCTTGATGTCCACTTTGTCAACACCCCCCTACCAACGATGACAGACTAAGACCAGGTCCAAGGATCTCCCCAATTCTTCGGTTTTTCCCCTGCTTCTATTCGTCGTTGTAGGAGCAGGAGGGTGGAGGGTGGAGGGTTAGGGTTGGTGGGTGGCTGGAGATTTTGGGTCAGAG
>NC_048421.1:1538290-1542521 GCF_013103735.1 Etheostoma cragini | reverse complement strand
CCCAAAAAAACAAAACAAAAATCAAAATACATGTCAAATTATTTTTATATTATTTATTATACTTCCCAAAGATGGTTTCTGTCATTTTAGGTAGCTGTGATCACGCTGATGTTAATTGTGTTAATTGTTCTGATCAGACTGGTTTGTGTATGATAAACATGGGGTAAAACGACATGATTGACAGCTGGGATTGGCCTACGATTTGTCAGACGGGTGTAGAGGCGGGACATCCCTACTCTGCCACCCAATCACATGTGCCAAAACAGGATCCAGGAAGTGCGCCAGGCCGGGACGAAATGGCCAAACATTGGAATTACAAGACGTTTTTGTTCCTTTTTTCAACATTTTTTCACATTTTTGTCATTTTAGTTGACTTTTGTTCACATTTTTCTCACTTTTTTACACTTTCATTAAAATTCTTTTACAATTGTTTTTGTCTTTAAATGCTATGAAATTAACCAAAAACACACAAATTCAATGAAGGAAGTTTAGATTATTTATTTAACTTGTGAGGAACGTTTGTCGACTTTTCTGAGCCTTGTTGGTTAGTTTTCCCCCAAATTTTTTAAGCTTTTTCCTTTTACATTTGTAATTTTTTTGACATTTTTGTCACTTTTTTTCAACATTTTTTACTTTGGTCACTTTATTTGACATTTGTTCACATTTTTGTCACTTTTATTGACATTTTTATCACTTTTTTACACTTTCATTAAAATTCTTTTACACTTATTTTTTTCTAAATGCTATGCAATTCACGAACAACACAAATTCAATGAAAGCAGTGAACTGATTATTTATTTAACTTGTGAGGAACGTTTTTTGACTTTTCCGGAGCATTTGAAATTTTCGTGGGGTTTTTCCCCAAATTCTTAAAGCTTTTTTTAATTTATTTTTTTACATTTGTTACTTTTGGGACAGTTGTTACTTTTTTCAACATCTTTTTACATTTTTGTCACTTTATTTGACATTTGTTCACATTTTAGTTACTTTTATTACACGTCTTTTTAAAGTTGTTTTTTTCCCCTTAATACTATGAAATTGACCATAAACACACAAATTCAATGAAAGTAGTTAGTTTTATTTATTTAACTTGTGAGGAGCGATGTTAGGAAACCATCCACATTATTTTTTGGAAAAATCAGTTTGAAAGAAACCAGAATTTCTGATATAGAAACCTTTTGGAAAGGGGGTCAAATTTGCCCCGAAGCCACCAGGAGGGTTAATATTGGGCGTTGAGTTCGGGGTTTAGCGCGGGGGTGATGAGGGAATGTGTGACTTCAGGGTGGGGTCTCTGGCTTCCTGGACTTTCTCTTTGATAGGGTCTCGGGGTCTAAAGCCTGTGCCACGTTTTCAAAAAGCACCTTCATGAGCCGGGCCTGAAACCCGGCCAAGTCCGGGATCTACATAAGCAGCTCAGTGTGTACACAAACAGCCCCGTGAAACACATGCAGGCACAGGGGTATTTTTATGTGGGTGTTTATTTGGGGGTGTTTCTATATAAAGGAGGGGGGTATCCGGGGTGTTGCGTGGGGAGTCCCGCTCAGGGACGGACATTGTAAACAAGTCCTAATGCCCTTCTGGTCTAAGAATAGAGCCGGCTTCATGGATCTGGAGATGGAGTGTCTGTCAGTCTCTCCTCTGATCTCCATGTACATGAACAACTTCCTGTTTGTTCAGCTTCAGAGAAGAGTTATTATAGTAAACTAAAACCAAAAATAAGCAGTTAAAAGTGAATCCTACGAAAAACTCAAACCTATAAGAAAAACTCAAACGCCCTGAACTACTACAAACTATTTCTAGTCCCTGTTCCATCAGCTTTTACTGCAACTATTATTCCTCTATCTGTAAATTATAGACCGGTCTAGACCTGCTCTATGTAGAAATTATAGAGCGGTCTAGACCTGCTCTATCTGTAAATTATAGAGCGGTCTAGACCTGCTCTATCTGTAAATTATAGAGGGGTCTAGACCTGCTCTATCTGTATATTATAGAGGGGTCTAGACCTGCTCTATCTGTACATTATAGAGAGGTCTAGACCTGCTCTATCTGTAAATTATAGAGGGGTCTAGACCTGCTCTATCTGTAAATTATAGAGGGGTCTAGACCTGCTCTATATGTAAATTATAGAGGGGTCTAGACCTGCTCTATCTGTAAATTATAGAGTGGTCTAGACCTGCTCTACCTGTAAATTATAGAGTGGTCTAGACCGGTCTATCTGTAAATTATAGAGTGGTCTAAAAAAATGGTTAAAAAAATTGACTAAAACATAAAGAAAACGTCAAAAAAAAGTGAAAAAAGAATTGGAATAAAATTAACAAAAATGTCAAGAAAAGTGTAGAAAAAGAACAACAAATGTTGAAATTTCAACCCGCACAAAACAAAGTTTCAGGTCGACGTGAAGACGACACGAGGGTTAAAGACTCAGCGCCACAGCGATTCTCCACACATGTACTCTGGATGTATTCGTAGCTACAAACGTCCGAGACATTATACCTTAAATTAAATTGAAAAGTCAAAACTAAAACTTAATAAAAACTAAGGATGTCCTGATCAGCTTTGGCCCCCGATCCTGATCCGATTAAAAAAATATATAAATATTGAGTATCTGCCAATACAGAGTCCCAGTCCGATGCTTTTATTTGCCTGCAGTAAACAAAGTCATCTTCAGCTTAAAGGGCCCATACTATTAAAAAAATAATCCCCTTTTCTGGGATTTTGGGGGTTATTTTGTGTCTCTGGTGCGTGAACACGCATGCACACTTGGAAACAAAACTACCCATGCTGCTTTGAGTGAGATCCGGTTTCTGAACGTCCTCCGCGCTTCCCAACAGAGATGGAACAGAAGTGAGATGTCTCACTCTGCAGCTACAACAGAGAGCTCAACACACTGGGTGAAAAGAGGAGCTGCAGCAATGTGCAGTAAAACACAAATATGGTGTTTTCTGATAATGGAACCATGGAAACCTATTAGGATATAACCTCTAAATCTAATTATGAACCTGAAAATGAGCAGATGATGAGCACCTCGTGTTGTCTTCCCGTCAAAATAGAATTTTGTTTTGGTTTTTTAACTTTTTGGCCCTTTTTCAACACTTTTTTTCAATGTTTGTCACTTTTTACGTTAAACACTACGTTACACTAACTTATTAACTTTAGTTTTACAGTTATTTTTGCAATTTATGGTCAATAAACCTCATTTATAGGAAATTATACCTAATGTTTGAGTTAGAAAAGCAGAAATTAGGAATTATTGAGACTAAAATTAAAGGAATGGATTTTGATGATAACCACAGACTGGAATTTGTCAACTTTTACTCAATACTATTTCAAAAACACTTCCATTTGTTTTACAATGCTATAAAATTGAATAAGACGCCCCAAAATTAATGAAAGTAGAGATTTGTACTTGGCAAAGAGCGTTGGGTGGAATCAATCATGTTATTTTGGGGAATTAAAAAGAACACTGATATAGGACAACAGGTCAATTTGACCCGAGGGTTAATACATCAACTTAGCGCAGCTAGCATTTTTGTAAAACACATAAAATGGCGTGAAATGTACTTAAGGTGATCAGGGGGAGGGGGGCACGCCCATATCGGCTTGGATCCGATACTTCCTAATCTCATCGAGACATCCCGAATAAAAACTAATTAAAAAAATTCAAAACTGTAATTAACAACCTTGCTTCAGAGTTTTCTTCACATCCAGAAAAGTTGATATCCAACCAAACTTCTCTGTCCACTTCCTGTCCCCTCAGCGAAGGCAGAGGGCCGCTCGTGCGAGTACAACGGGCGGATTTACCAAAACGGCGAGAACTTCCACGCCGGCTGCAAGCACCAGTGTACCTGCATCGACGGGGCGGTGGGCTGCGTGCCCCTTTGCCCCAGCCACGTGCCGTTGGCGTCCCCCTCCTGCCCGGCGCCGCAGCTGGTCAAGGTGCCGGGCCAGTGCTGCCTCACCATCGACTGCCATAAGGGAACCCCCCTGGTGCCCCCCGTGCGGCGCCGACCCCAGCCCCCGGCGTACCCGCCCTACCCGTTCATCCCCTACCCGGCACACCCCTTCCCGAAGCCGTATCCCAAAGCTTACCGGAAGCTGTACCCCTACAGACCCAAGAAGGAGAAGGACACCCTGGGGAACGAGCTGGTGGAGGGGGGCGGGCGCAGGTGGGACAAGCCACGTGGCAACAAGCGCCTGGCGGGTAAGAGGCCGCCGCCAACACCGCCGCCGC
>NC_048421.1:1535519-1538190 GCF_013103735.1 Etheostoma cragini | reverse complement strand
CCCTCTCTCTCTACCCCTCCAGCTTTACTTTTCCCCCCCAATTTTGCTCCTCGTTTCTTGGACTCTCCACATGTCACGTCGCCCATTGTCCTCTCACACGTCCTCTCGTTTGGTCTCTCCCAGCCTGGAAACAGGTGGCGGATCAGTGTGCGGTCCAGACTACGTCCTGGTCCCAGTGTTCCCGGAGCTGTGGGATGGGCGTCTCCTCTCGGGTTACCAATGACAATGCCCGCTGTAAGCTGATCAAGGAGACGCGTCTGTGCAACATTCGGCCCTGCAGCTCCATGTCTGTGCCAGCCAAGGTGAGGAATGTGTGCTAAGATTCTCAGGCTACATCCATTCTACTACATTTTGGTTTAAAAATGGATCTCTTGGGGCGCCCTGGATAGAGCGTGCACCCCCATGTTCTAAGGCTCAGTCCGTACCACAGAGGCTCAGGGTGTTGAATATGACTTGGGGTCCTTTGCTGCATGTCTGCCCCCAATCTCTCACCACTGTCCACTCTGTCACTGTTCAATTATTAAAGGCCAAAACATTATCTTACAAAAACAAAACAAATAGCTTTTGCTACATTTATATCAACACTACTCCGGCGTTTCCGAGCCCCTAAAACGGCGACATTTGGAAACACTGCCGCCCCCGTTTTGGTTTGAAAACTCTGGCGTTGACTGTGACTCTGCAACGGAGCATTTTAACAGATTTCTTTGGGAGAAATATGGCACGTGGCAGATACCTGAGTTCAGGAATCTGTAGAAATCATGTTGCATCCTTACTAAATCTGCGACTTTACAAAGTGTGTGATACATACATGCATTCATACAGTACACACACACACACACACACACACACACGCGCATGCATGCATGCATACATACATGTATACATGCATACATACATACATGCAAACATGCTTTCATACAGTACACATACATGCATACATACATAGGCCTATATGCATTCATACTGTACACACACACACACACATACATATATATATATATATATATACACATGCATACATGCATACATACAAACATGCTTTCATACAGTACACATACATACATATATACATACATACGTACATACATATATACATACATAGGCCTATATGCATACATACAGTACACATACACACATACATACATACATACTTACATACATACATACATGCAAACCTGGACTTAAATTCACACCTGGTCACTTTATCACTATATAATAATAATTTATGGTCTTTTATTTGTTGATTTGACGAATGTTCTTCTTCTTCTTCTTCTTCTTCTTCTTATTCTTCTTATTATTATTATTATTATTATTATTTTGTTGTCTTTATACAGTCTCTTTTATCTATTTTTTTTAATTTCTTTTTCTTGCTAAAAATGCTGCTTGAACTTTTTAATTTCCTCGCGGGAGTCATCCCAAAAGGATCAATAAAGAGAAGTCTAAGTCTGAGTGATCTCTTCATGGATGGAGAGCTGAATCATTAACAGTGGAGAAAAAGTTTTAGAGCAAAAAAAAACCCAAAAATGTAAAAAAAAAAAGGTTCATAGAAACTTAGATGAATATGCCTGAACACACTGCGTCCATGTCCCCTTCATTGTAACTCTGTCCACGGCTGATGGGAAAGTGTCGACTGCAACAGTGATGCTCAAAAGATAGATAGCATCACTGAGGGAACATCTACACTACGAGGTTTTGGTTCAAATATATCGGACCATCTGCTTCCTTTTTACACCGTGTTGCGTCCCAATGTCTAGGGGTAACCTAGGTAACATAACGAGTGCCCCCCCCCCCCACAAGGCCAGAACTAAGTTGCTTTTTCCCAACATAACAAACGAAATGATACTAGAGGCAACCTCAACTTTCCTAAACAAAAACAACATACAAAGAACAGACAAAGCTCTGACCTAAAACAGGAGAAAAAGGTAACAAACAAAGTAAAAGGACTTACTTACACGATCTTAAATCGTCTCACAGTTATACAGAGGCACATGTTTGGATTTGAAGAGAGAGAGTGAAGAGAGAGAGGGAGGGAGTTCTTGTCTGATGGGGCTTTTTAAAATGGCTCCCGTCCTCCTGGCGACCAATCAGGAGACAGCAATCACCTCCGCTGAACCAATCCAGTGTGTGCACCTGGTCTCCATTTATCTGTAGTAGAGGAGCACCTGCTAGAGCAGCGTGAGAGACATAACACCAAAATGACCCCAGGTGTCATAACACAGGTGTCATGTGGTCATGTGACACGTGATGTCAGGCGTGTTCATGTGGACGGAGATCATTTTGTCGCAAAACACCGCCTGGAAAATGTCACATTGTTGTCTGTTTTTGACCCGGGAGGACAACACAAGGGTCCCACATCCATGATTTCCCACCGCAGAGTAACGTCAGACCATCTGCTTCCTGTTTACACCGGCACGCACACGCCCAGTGTGGGTGCCCAGGTCGTTTTTGTCTCAAAACGCCGCCTGAGAACAAAAACGTTCGTTCAGATGAAGCCTCATGAAGAGATGAACGGCATTCCAGCCCCGCTGCTGAGGACATACAGGAACGGATCGCTCTCGAGGGCTCTGATTGGTAGTAATATCATGGCGTGTGTACACACCCCGGTCCATTCTGTCTATTCCCGGTTCTGTTGCTGTTTGGGAAAACGTCCCCAGCAGGAGGACAGCAGAGC
>NC_048421.1:1533725-1535419 GCF_013103735.1 Etheostoma cragini | reverse complement strand
ATGTTTTGTATTGTAGATGCTGGAACCATTTTATTATTTCAAATATGTGTTCCCCCCCCCCCCTCTCGTCCCCCTTGTGTGCCAACTAGCGGTTCAGACATTTGTTTTTTGGTTTTCTGGGAAACTGGAAGATAGATTTCCATCTCTTGGCTACGATAGGCTTTTAAAGACTCTTTTTAAGTTGCCTTGAAGCCTGACAACCTTTTAAACTATAAACTACATGTGGTGTGTTTTGGTAATTGTACACCATTGCTATTGTAGACGCTGGGGTGTTGGTACTGTATGTCTAGTTTTGTTAAAGGACACTTTAGAGCAGCTATGTACAGATGCATCGCAACCTTTGTAGTTCTTTATCTGCTGTATAAGGGCCGACCCGTCGCCCGAGTTATACTGACGTAGTAAATGTGTAGTTTAGCACTGAACAACGCACGGTTCAGATCCTTTACGAGCATTAAGTGCCAATTTTAAAGCGTGATTGTATGTCTACAACTGTAAATTAAAACCATGTGTGAAAAAAAATAAAGTCATGCTTTCTGAGGTTACATATATATAAAAAAATAAAAACGTAAAAACACGTTTGCAACTACTTTTGTTTGCCCAACATTGGATTTTAGAGCTGGAAGTTCACCATTTTGCATTTTTAATAGACATTGTCACTCCCACTTGAACATTTAACGTGGTTTTCCCATCAGCTGGCCTCCTGAATCGCTGAGTTTAGTTTTCTCCAGAGTCATCGAAGCCCGAAATAACTTCCAGAAGGACCCCAAAGCATTTAATATTCAACTAAAGTGTTTACTGACTGACTTCAGAGGAAAACAGGTTACATTTACCCAAAAGAAATGTTACTGGTTATGTTGCAGATTCTGAATTTACACACAATACAACTAAAAACATTTGGATTTTTCCTTAACCCTCATGTTGTCCCTGGGTCAAAATGACCCGTTTTCAGTTCATTTTCTTTTGTCCTAAAAAATTGAACCTCTGAAATAAGCGATGAAAATCAACATTAAAAATATCAACAAAAAAATTTGGAAAAAAAGACCAAAAACATTTTTTTTAAAAAAGCACCCACAACATTGAAAAAGTGACACAAATGTCAGAAAAAAACCCGATAATGTTGAAAAAAGTGACCATTGTTGACGGGAAGACAACACAAGGGTTAAACTGCGCTACTGTCATTGGGATCATGGGCTCTAGAGATATTTTAAAGAAACAGATTCCTCAATTTAAAGTCAGATGTGAGACTAGATGTGTTTTTAAGATAAATGCTAATATCAGCATGCTGCTGTTAAATGCCCACACTTAAGATGCTAATACCTATGCTAACCTGGCAGTAAACACAAAGTACAGTACAAGTTATAGCATTTTGTGACGGTATGGTGTAAAATACAGATACACAAGCATCAGTTACTTCCATTTTGCAGTGTGCCAATTTAGGTCGACCCCCCCCCGGGAACATGGGGATGTCTTTTGTGGTACACACAAGAGTGCAATGTAAGGCTAGCAAAATGATGCTAATGAGCTACTGCTAAGTGCTAATGCTATGAGGCTAAAGTTAATATTTCAGATTCCAGCATTAAATTGGTAAACTGTTGCATCTTTGAGTTTGTTCACACTAGCTGGTACTAGTCCTATTTGGTTGCTTATTCGGGAAGACGAGTGTAATTCTCTCAGTAAGTAATTAAACTATGTTG
>NC_048421.1:1530161-1533625 GCF_013103735.1 Etheostoma cragini | reverse complement strand
GCTTTGCTAGAAGAGCCTCACAAGAGACCACGACAGTAAAAATGGCATTTTATAAAAAGTTTTAATTTCATTGGAGCAAAGAAAAACAAACCGTAAGACAAAATTAAAACCGACCATATCTACCTGTCCACAAACAACGGACCCAAAGAATAAAAAAACAAAAAACAATAAAACAAAGTTGGGCGAACGTAGGGAACGAGCAGAGCTTTTAAATCAGCAGTGAAATACGTCTACTTCCAAATACAAGACACAAGATCCATGAAGAGGTGGCGTCTTCTCTGCTGGAGGACTCATCTGGACTGCTCGACTATAAAAGACAAAAGGGACAGAGGAGCAGAGACACGGGTTAAAGATCAGCGGCGTGAACAGCTGAGCATGCCAACTTCTCAACAACAGGTTGCACGTGCAAAGGCCGGTTCCATTTGATGCGTCGCCGCGGTTAAACGGCAGCGCCAACCGCTGTCTCTCGTTAAAGTTCATTACAGCGGCGGGTTATAAGCGGGGCAATCTGCCGCGGACGAGAACTCACTGTAGAGATGCAAAGATTAATCCATTGCTTGAGTGAAATCGGCAACTTATTTGATGATCGAGTGATTGGTTTGAGTAAATCTTTATTATTATTATTTATCAGCTCATTATATGAGAGCATGTTATAGTTTCTTCTCTGTGACAGTGAATATCTAAACAGGAAATTTGAGGACGTCTTGGGCTTTTTTGGGAAACACTGATCCACATTTTTCCCCATTTGGATCCAAAAAACAATTAGTAAAAGAATAACAAAACAAAAAAAACTAACAAAAAAGTGATAAATGTAAAAAACAAAAAGCTTTGAAAGTTTTAGGAAAAACACACAGACATTTCAAAATGCTGAGAAAGTTGACAAAACGTCGGAAAAAGTGACAAAATCATTGACACACACACACACACACACACACGACCGTGACCTTGTTATGATAAACCAAACCCTGACTCACACAGCGGGGTACGGACCGAACCGTGACTTCTAGAGCGAGATATGAAGCAAAAAGTGACTCCCGGAGCGGGGTACGAACCGACGACTGACTTCCGCGCATCGTCATACCCCGTTAGTGTTTTGATAGTAAAGAGCTCCGAACCCAGATCACACTCCCTCCACCAGGCCTAACCACCCCGTAGACACCATGCAGCCGAAGGCGATCGGTAAGGAGAGGCTTACTGTAAGAGGAGATGTCGATCTCGTCCGGCAGCTCCGCCACGTTGACTTCAAACCGGTCCTGGACGTCGTTCAGCGTCTTGGCGTCCGTCTCGTCCGACACGAAGGTGATAGCCAGGCCTTTGGTTCCAAACCTGCCAGCACGGGCGACCTGTTGGGTGCAAAGAGCCCCCCCGCCCAGAGTGAGTGACACACTTTACACAATGAGCAACTTAGAAGCATGCAGAGGTTAGAGCACGCCACTTAAGGGATTCATAAACATGTTTAAGACCAACTTCCCACAACGAAAAGATGCAACATAACATATACACATATGTGTACCATATGGGCTCTATGTGTACCATATGGGCTCTATGTGTACCATATGGGCTCTATGTGTACCATATGGGCTCTATGTGTACCATATGGGCTCTATGTGTACCATATGGGCTCTATGTGTACCATATGGGCTCTATGTGTACCATATGGGCTCTATGTGTACCATATGGGCTCTATGTGTACCATATGGGCTCTATGTGTACCATGTACCATACACTGGCTTGTAATGTGTGCAATACTCAACTGCTACTATACTATTATTATATTATATATTATATTATTTTTACTTTTCACCATTGCAACACTATTTATGTAAATACTGTATAGTAAAATACTATGTAAATATCCACACTCCTTATATTTCTTATATTTCTAATATCTGAGCAACTGTAACAGAGTTTCCCTTCGGGGATCAATAAAGTATTTCTGATTTTGATTCTGATGTGGGCTATATGTGTACCATGTGGGCTATATGTGTACCATGTGGGCTATGTTTGTACCATTTGGGCTATGTTTGTACCATTTGGGCTATATGTGTACCATATGGTGCTATATGTGTACCATGTGGGCTATGTGTGTACCATGTGGGCTATGTGTGTACCATGTGGGCTATGTGTGTACCATGTGGGCTATGTGTGTACCATGTGGGCTATATGTGTACCATATGGGGCTATATGTGTACCATGTGGGCTATATGTGTACCATGTGGGCTATATGTGTACCATGTGGGCTATATGTGTACCATGTGGGCAATATGTGTACCATGTGGGCTATATGTGTACCATATGGTGCTATATGTATACTATATCTACACCGTCAATAAGGGGAAATCAGCTGCAGGCATTTCTCACCCTGTGCAGATAGGTGTCAGAATCTTCTGGCATGTCGTAGTTGAAGACGATATTGACGCGCTCAATGTCCATTCCTCGGCCAAAGAGGTTAGTGGCCACCAGGATCCGCCTTTGGAAGTCCTTAAACTGCTGATAGCGAGACAGCCTGTGGATGAAGAAGAGGGCGGACGGAGAATCATCAACACAGCTGCTGTAGGCGTTAGTGAACTCGATACCCTCTTTGAAGGCAATGATGTGTTGAGTTAACTGATGAGGCCTCATGCTCCATAAACACAGTTAGCATGCAGAGCTCAATGAAGCATATGTTTATGAGAGGAGCTATGTAAGGAGGATGGGGGGTGTGTGTGTGTGTGTGTGTGTGTGTGTGTGTGTGTTAAGCCTCACCTCTCCTCCTGAGCCATTCCCCTGTGGATGGCAATGGCAGGGAAGTTTTGCTCCACCAGAAGCTGGGCCAGAGCGATGCAGCGCTGCACTGACTTGACAAAGATCACCACCTAGAGGCAAAGCAAAGGCATTGGAACACAGCTGCAAAGGCAACTTAAAGAGCCCGTATTCTGCTCATTTTCAGGGTCATAATTGCATTTTGAGGTTGTTTTTCGAATAGGTTTATATGGTTTCATTTTCAAAAAACAATTTTTGTTGTACTGCACATTGCTGCAGATCCTGTTTTCACCCTGTGTGTTTGGGTCTCTGTTTTGACTCCAGAGTGAGACATCTCACTTCTATACCATCTTTGTTGGGAGTCGCACATGCTCAGTATCTAGCTACCACATTAGCTAGCTAACTTTGGTCAGTCCAAGGCAGGATTAGCTGGGAGACTTCTTCTAGACCAGGGACACTTGTGGAATACCTGCACAACAGGGACCGGAAGTAGAACAGGGACAGGGAGCAGTTCTTTTGGAGATTATGGTCAACTAATGGCTGTTGTACCAGTGTTTTGCCATTAAGAACAAGCTAGCATGCTAGCGCTACAATGCCAGAGGTAGCATGCTACGGTTAGCCACCTCGTCTCTAGTGACGTAGAAAGCCGTGCAGATGTTGACCAGCTCACCAAGAGACTGAAGACCTTTAGAAACCGGATCTTACTCAAAACACCATGGATG
>NC_048421.1:1519416-1530111 GCF_013103735.1 Etheostoma cragini | reverse complement strand
CCCCCCCCCCCCCCCCCCCCAAGTGTGTGTGTGTAGAAGCACCAGAGAAACAAAATAACACCCCAAATCCGATCCAGAATGCTACCAGGCCACGGCTAAGCCACATGCCTAAGTATGCAGCCACGTTGTAGATGTTAAGCAGAAGCGTAAATCACACTTCAGATGTGAAGCTTGATGATACAACCAGCAAATACTCCTTTAATAAAACAAGCCAAATGCTACAGCGATAGAATAATAACCCCATCACGTTACCTGGTTGAACTCCAACACGTCGAGCAGGTCAAAGAGCTTGCGGTTCTTCTCGCTGTCCTTCAGCTTGCAGTAGTACTGCTGCAGGCCGTGTAGCGTCAGCTTGGTCTCGTCGTCCACGAACACCTCCATGGGCTGAACACGAGGACACGACAGAGACACAGTTACAGACTCGGGCTTCTAGTTACAGCCACAAAAACCGATGGCGCTGCTCTGCTGGCGACATGGAGGAGGGCTCTTGCTGCAATTTGTTTGTCATGGCGTCTATATGCCCCCTTTTTTTTAATCTTTCTTCAGGATGCTATGACCAGCCTATCTAAATTTAAAGCCCAGATTTTTAATCTGGTTAAGACGGCAGGTAAAATTATGCGAACACCTGCACCACCACAGCTTTTTGAACAGGCAACAATCAGGCCGGCTAAGACCACTTTGTCCGATATCTCTCATGTGTTGTTTTCACAGTTTGAGCTGTTGAACTCAGGAAAGAGGTACAGGGTTCCTTTGGGTAAATATAAGAAAAAGGTATAAGCTCATTAGTCCCTATCGCAGTAAATCTCATTAATGAGCAGCAATGAACGTATGGCTATGAATTTTTTAATTATATCTGTGACTGTGATGGATGAAAAGGATGAATGATATTGTTTTTTAAGTACAGCTTCCTATTTTATTTAGTACAGAAAATTGTAAATCTGCAATTAGCACCGGCCCTCGAGTCGCCCATACGTTGACTCTACGTTTGGCTTTTAGTTGTTTTTAACCATGTGCTTGTCGTCGTGTCTGCTATTCTTGCAGCAAATTAAGTTAGTCAATGTCCAAAGCAAATTTCTCCTTATGGAGACCAATAAAGTACTTTGACAAGTGTGTAAAGTTCAAAACGTGCAGCAGCTACGATGCACACTTCCTCGATGACTTACGTCCTGCATGAACTTGCGGCAGACGGGCCGGATCTCTTTGCTCAGCGTGGCGCTGAACATCATGACCTGCTTCTCATGGGGCGTGATCTTGAAGATCTCCTGCACGTCACGCCTCATGTCTGTTACACAAGAGAAAAATATATAAAAAAATGTATTAAAGACAAATTGAAAAAGAGGGTTGGACCAGAAAGGCCTCCTGCTCCTTTTTGAACGTAGAAATCCGTATTTGCATCAGAGCCCGACCGATACAGCATTTTTGTAGTTATTTATGAGTTCTCACTAAAGTAATAATGTGTTTTAATTGTCACAGAGGAATATTAAAATATATTAAAAAGGCTGATATAAAATAAAAAGGAAAATCAACTTGAACTATGCAGAGCCAACACCCATAACATGGTTGACCATGTTTTTATTTTACTTTTTAAATATCATTTATCAGAATTGTTTATTTGACATTATAAATGATTCTGATGGATGAATCTATCTATCCATCCAGCCATCCATCTATCTATCAATAACAGAAAAGGCCGATAAATCCTCCGGGCTCTTGAATCAGTTACAGTAACGTTTAAAAATAGGTTTGTTGATTCTGTTCGTGCAGGTTTTCTTGCCTGTACTCAAATGAATGTTCTTCATCTTTAAAAGACATGTTCAAAATAAAATAAACTACTGAAAATAAAAGGAAAAAAGGTTGAAGACATACAAATGAATACATAATTAAACAGTGTTAGGGGAGCAGAGCGAGAGAGAGACACACACACACACACCTATCTAAAGAGGAATAATCAAACAAAAGCACACACACACCTATCTAAAGAGGAATAATCAAACAAAAGCACACACACACCTAGCTGCTCCAACATTTTGTCGCACTCATCCAGGACGAAGTGCTTGACGTTCTTCAGATTGAGCGTCTTGTTGCGGATGAGAGCGAGGATGCGGCCGGGGGTCCCGACCACGATGTGGGGACAGTTCTTCTTCAGGACCTCCTCGTCCTTCCTGATGACCATGCCCCCGAAGAACACGGCCGCCTTCACCGAGGACATGTACTTGGAGAACCGCTCGTACTCTTTACTGATCTGGAAGGCCAGCTCTCGCGTGTGGCACATGACCAACACGGACACCTGAGGAGCAGACAGACGGACAGTCAGACACGGTGCATCTCCACAACGTAATGCTCACATATGTGATATAGGTAACACATAGATTTCCTTTTGTTTCTCAGCTGTAAACTGATGGAAAAACAGACCCGAGTGTAAACAGTCTTAAAAAAAAAGAGAAAAATCATATTTCTCTTATCTAGCAACAAGTTAATTTAGATCCAGACATGACATGTGGACTCTACTTAAAGCAAGCCTCAAGTTTAAAATATATACTATATTATTACACACATACATATATATATTTTTTTATTAAATAAACATCTGCTAGAATAAACATACAGACTACAAATTTAGGTATGAAAAGTAGAGCGGCAACGATTGATCGATTAGTTGTCGCCTTTAAATTAATCGCCAGCTATCATGATAATAGATTAGTCTGTTTTAGTCATTTTATTAAGACAAAAGTAAAAATTATTTGATTCCCGCTTGTTAATGTTTTAGTTTCTTTGACAGTAAACTGTGTATCTTTGAGTTATGGACAAAACAAGGATTTTGAGGACGTCATCTTGGGCTTTTTTAGGAAACACTGATCCACATCTTTCACCATTTTATAGACTCAAACAACTAATTAAGAAAATAATCAGATTCTCGACTATGAAAACAATAGTTGCAGCTCAAATGAAAAGCTCCATGTAACAATAAATAATGGAGGTATGCGTTAAAATCAACAGCTATTCTGACATGATGAAGCAACAGCCATGTACATGAAACACTACGATTTATCAGCTTTTACCTTTTTTACGTGAGTTTAAGCTTTAGGCATAAACTTTCCGTCACTACTTTTCATCAGCAAGTCCAAATGTCGCCTTGTGTGTATTAGATCAAATCTCAGGTTGAGACTAGATTTGGGGATGGAAACAAATGCTGGATTCTGCTCGTGCCCTTCCCGCTAGCGCCTTTTTATCAGATTATGTGAAGGTGGAAATGGGCCTTCACATAATCTGATAAAAAGGCGATGTTTCTCTACCACTGGACTCCTCAAGCAAGATTGTTTGTCTAAACTTAGCGTTATTTTATTATCTCCTCTCTTTTACGTTGTGTTAGACACAGTTTTGGCAACAACGGCACAAAATTGCATTCTCTTTTTTTACATTTACTTGAGGGAGGGCCACTAAACCCCCGCCAAATACGGTGAAAACACTGCGTGGACCCAGTGCGTACTAACCTGTCCATCAACAGGTTCGATCTGCTGCAGCGTGGCCAGCACAAACACAGCCGTCTTCCCCATTCCAGACTTGGCTTGGCACAGGATGTCCATGCCCAGGATGGCTTGTGGGATGCATTCATGCTGGACTAAAATAAATAAAAATAAAAAAAAGATGTGCACCAACATCATTAGAGTTATTTCAAGCCATTATACAGAGGGCCCAGATGTATTACATCTATAATCATCACTTTTTTTTTTTTACACACACACACACACACACACACACACACACACACACACACACACACACACACACACGCAAAATAAATTGTATATTTGGTACTGCCAATTTGTCCTGTCATGGCTCATGTGTGCAATAAACATTACACTTTGTGAGAAAAACGTGGCAGAGAATCGTGATATCAGTTGTACGCTAAAAATAATATTCATAAATGTCATATTTCCCCAAATTGTGCCGGCCTACACACAACCAAACAATCCAAGGAAACAACAATAGTGTCTCTTGGCCTGGTCCAACAACCATGAGCCCCCCCCCCCGGCTCACCCCTTTATGTAAATGTACCGGTGAAGACCACCGACTGCGCCTCACCTTCAGACGGATGCTCAAACCCGCAGTCGATGATTGCACGGAGCAGCTCTGGTTTGAGCAGAAAGTCTCTGAAGCCGGAGCTGTGGATGGACACGTAGGAACCCTTGACCTCCTTCTTGCCGGCGGGGACCGCACTCTCGGGCGCTCCTTGGGGCTCTTCGTCTTCTTCATAGTCGAGCAGCTCGCTATCAACATCATTCTCTGCCATTGTGTCTGTCTGAAAGAGGGAAAACAGGAATAAAGTTGGGTTTATAATCTGTTCATTTGTCATCTAGCCACTCCGGCTTTACACGCTGTTAAATACGACCAGCTGTTGTTGACCATGTTGATGCTATGGTTGACGTGCTAATTACATTTGTCTTATTATATATTATGTTGAAATGTGCCTATATGTATATTGTTGTCTCTGTTATACAGCATGTGTCTATATTACTATTTGTCTACTCATCATTTACTACAAGTCTACTTGTTAAATGTATAGAGTTAACACCTACCAAAGTCAAATTCCTTGTGTATGCAAGCATATTGAGACAATAAAAACTGATTCTGATGTAACACGGTTGATTGTCTCCATGCTTTTTTAAAAAGATTTAATATAAGAATTTGTTTTTTGTGTAAATTAGCAGTACTGATTAAACGCTTTAACACTAGAAGCGTTTTGCACAGAAACCCGTATAGCATTCGCTTTCTTTCTAAAAACAGATCATGTACATATATTTGTTACATACAAAACAAACGAGGCACATTTACACAATACTTCAAACAAAGAGCTTCTACCTCAGTTTGAGCATAGAACCAAAAAACTAGGAGCCTTTTAATCAAAATTACAAAAACGATAAAAGGAAAATGCACCAATAAAGACTCTCAGATTGACTTAAACGCCTTTAAGGAAATAATTAAGGGGCTTCTTGTCTTTAACTAACGTCAATCAAGAGGTTCAGCTCATTTGGTCCTAAAATATCTACATTTATGTAGGTCGTTTTCACAAAAAAAGTTATTTTAATATAACACAAAAACCCAAACGTACATCGCTCTAATGTTCAACACTATACTATATTTTCAGGATTGATGTTTAGTGTATGCAATAAAAAAACCGCCAATACGAATACCATGCAAAGGAAACCTAATTTAGGTAATTAGCTAATCTCCAGATTCTGCTCCGGTAAAACCACTGGAAACGCCATTGAGTGAGCTAGGCTAGGCTAACGTTAGCCAAGACCGGGAGGGCGCACGTAAACCCGGTCAAACGGTAACGCCGCTGCACGTTACGTTACATAAAACTGTCCTTTATACATACACACAGTACCATGAACAAAAGCTCTTCCACGAACGTAGACACGGGAGTTTAACCGGTCGGATTAGTTTCAACGCCGCTCACAACACTGGCTAGCTAGCTAGCTAGCTAGCTATTGTGTCGCATAACCGTTGCTTTCGTGGCAAGCTAACATGCTACACGGCAACAACTAGCTATTTTGCTAATGAATCAGAATAACACATACACGTAAATTAAAGCTAAAACATGTAGGCAAGTATAAAGAACAGATTACATGGAATATAAAAAGGCTACGCACTTTGTACAACATCCAAAGAAATATGAGAAAGATTGAAGTGCTGGCGAAGCTAACTAATGCTAAAACACGCTAGCCATTAGCTCAGTGACGTTAGCGCGCTACAGCAAACAATGAAGGAAGCTAACTCATTCCGGCTACTTTTAACGATGACGAAATACATTAATGTACGCTATTCGATGTTTTAAAAACCCTAGCTACAACAGTAGAATCGGTATTGGACATTTCTTACCTTGTATGTGTTAGCTGCGCGTTCACTAAAGATCAAAACCGCATGGAGGAGAGGCCGCAGCTGGTTTATACGATTAACCGGAAGTCCCGCCTCCTCAAAAGCGCTCTTGTCATTTTCATTGGTGGATTTGGACGCCGACTGGCAAAAGTGGCTAGCGATTGGACAAAATATGTGCCGCAGTCATACGCAGTATAAAAAAGCGGGACACAAGCTATATGCTGTGTATGGAAGCCTAAAAGGGACATTTAGTCAAATAAATATTATCATATTATATAATATTACGAGTAGTTTAGCAAACCTGCACTGGCTTACAGTAGTTATAAGGACTGAGTATAAAGTTGTAAAAAAAAAAACTGAATTTAAAGTTGTTTAAACAAGTAATTAAAAAAAAATCTATAACTTACAATTTAAAGTTATTCACCTGCTGTTTCTCCCCTTTATTAAATAAGTGTGCACAATAAAAAATAATGCACATTAAGGTTAACATTGAGATTACACTAACAAAATATAATAATTAGGAACAGTTAAGTCTAAATAAAATCCATTTTAGGATTTCTCTTCAGCTCTGAAGGACAAACCTTTCATATTTTACTAAATTTGGGACCCGTAGGCTACTTGCACTGCACGGGCAATGACTGATTTCCATTACGATGCATCCTAATATATATAGCAACATACTGTACCACCTTCTCATTCAATGTGTTTCCTTTATTTTCATGACTATTTCCATTGTAGATTCTCACTGAAGAGAGAGAAGAGAGACTAAAAAAAGTGTGAAATAACTGAAAACATGTCTTATATTTTAATTTCTTCAAAGAAGCCACCTTTTGCTCTGATCACTGCTTTGCAGGCTCTTGGCATTCTCTTGATGATCTTCAAGAGGTCGTCATCTGAAATGGTTTCCCAACAGTCTTGAAGGAGTTCCCAGAATGCTTAGCACTAACAATTTTTATTGTTCTGGGGTCACAGTTAGAGACAGCACACTATTCAGTGGGAATGATACAGATTAGCCTATTTATGCTGATTATAAATATTATTTAGGTGTTCAATTATTGTTGTGACTGTTGTTGTGAAATTTGTTTTTATTTAATTTTTTTGACTGGGATAATGCAGCAGCTCCTTAGCAGTACCAGAGTTATCTATCAGCTCATTTTCATCTGTGGTCACTGGACAGGAAACGGAGAATAACACCTCCGTCTCTCTCAACAATCAAATTTCACAGTAATAAGACACGCCCATAACAACACAAGCAACAACAAGCAACAACAACAACAACACAAACCACAACACAACACCACTCCATGAACCACAACATGAAGACAACACTACAACATCAATGCATTTTCACAACATTATAATCCCACCAACAACAGTAAAAGCACAACATTAACCCTCATGTTGTCCTTGAGGTCAAATCTGACCCCTTTTAAATGGAAATATGAGTTACTTTTTAACCAAAATACCAGAAACAAATAGATTGGATTCCTTCAAACGCTCTTTGCGAATACAATTGATCATGTTCATTCCTCTGATCTTAATAATTAGTCAAAATAATTCATAATTTCTGCTTTTCTGAACTCAAATATTAATACCACGTCATGTTACAGCGCCGTGGAGCTGCTACGTTGCCCAGGTGTGTTCCACACAGGCGCTGAATCGTCGTCTCTGACGCTGGGAGACGCTGAGAGACGCTGGGAGACGCTGAGAGACGCCGAGAGACGCTGGGAGACGCTGGGAGACGCTGAGAGATGCCGAGAGACGCTGGGAGACGCTGAGAGACGCTGGGAGACGCTGGGAGACGCTGAGAGACGCCGAGAGACGCTGGGAGACGCTGGGAGACGCTGAGAGACGCCGAGAGACGCTGCCCAGGCGTTCATATTTGAGGAGTTGGGAGTGAGAACGAGTCGTTAAATCTGTGATTCCAGAGCAGAAGAGAAGCTCCACTGCGTAGGAGAGAAGTACGGGAAACTGTCAGACTCTGGTCTTGAACGACTCTCTGGGTACGAGCCAGAGTGGGGGCCAGAACGGCTCAGGACGTCCCTGACCTGGGGCGGCAGAGACAGGAACAGCCAGTCCTCCACCAGGAGACCGCCTCCATGCAGCCCTGTACAGCAGCCTAACTCAGCGGGCAGTTCCTCCAGACTGTTGCTGCGCAGGTCCAACCTGCAGAGCCGAGTTAAAGCTGCGATCCCCGCGGGTAACGAGCCGAGAGAGTTGTGAGCCACGTTGAGGATGTGCAGCTCCAAACAGCTGCTGAAGAGCTGCGGGGGGAGGCTCTCCACCCGGTTCCCGCTGAGGTCCAGCTCAGTGAGCAGCTTCAGCTCCTTCACCTCCGCAGGCAGCACCCCCAGCAGGTTCCCGGCCAGCAGGAGCCTCTGTAGGCGGCGGAGCGTGAAGAGCGCCGGGGGGAGGCTCTGGAGCTGGTTGTTGGATAGATCCAGGAGCTCCAGGCCTCGCAGCACGCCGATACATGCCGGCAACGCCAGAACACGGTTACAGGCGAGTCTGAGGCAAGACAGACGTCGCAGATGAGCCAGGCTGAGCAATTCCTCCAGAGTCCTTAGGTTGTTGTGCTGCAGGTCTAGTGTCCGCAGGTTGGTGAGAGCCAGCAGGGCGGAGGGCAGACGCTCCAACCGGCAGTCCTGCAGCAGCAACTCGGTCAGGTCGACCATCCGCTTCAAGCCTGTCAGCACCAGCAGCCTGGTTCCCTCGTTGTGGATGTCCAGCCTCACCAAGCTGCCCGTCACCTCACACAGCTCCACGGGGATCCGCTGCAACATGCCTCGGATCACCAGCACGCGGAGGTGACGTAGTTGGCGGAGGCTGCCCAAAGCCCAGCTGCGGCCCACGCCGCCATCGCTGTTTAGGCGGCCAGAGAGGTGGAGCTCATGCAGGTTGTGGAGGGAGAGGACCCAGCTGGGGATCTCTGACGCTTGGGTGAAGTTGAGGTGGAGGATCTCCAGACGATCCTGGAGGACTCCAAGTGCACTGGGATCCACCGCTGCTGCGCAGTGATAGAGGTGGAGCTCCCTGTTTGTAGGAATAAACAATAAAAAGACAAAATAAGTAGGCCTACCTGTGTAGAAAATGTGTATGTACAGAGTAATCCGTTCCTCTTTTCTTTTATATAGACCTTAGTGGTCCCTAATACTGTATCTGAAGTCTCTTTTATATAGACCTTAGTGGTCCACTAATACTGTATCTGAAGTCTCTTTTATATAGACCTTAGTGGTCCCTAATACTGTATCTGAAGTCTCTTTTATATAGACCTTAGTGGTCCCCAATACTGTATCTGAAGTCTCTTTATATAGCCCTTAGTGGTCCCTAATACTGTATCTGAAGTCTCTTTATATAGACCTTAGTGGTCCCCTAATACTGTATCTGAAGTCTCTTTTATATAGACCTTAGTGGTCCCTAATACTGTACCTGAAATCTCTTTTATATAGTCCTTAGTGGTCCCTAGTATCTGAAGTCTAGGGGGTAGGTGGAGGCCTTGACCAACTGCCACTATGCTCGTTTGAAAGCCATGATGTCTCTCTTTCACGGAGGGGGCCAAATTCTCTAGCAGAGAAAGGGGAGGTAACATTGCCCCTTATGACCTCATAAGGAGCAAGATTCCAGATCGGCCCATCTGAGCTTTCATTTTATCAAAGGCAGAGCAGGATACCAAGGGTCACCATTTCTAGCCACTTGGGGGCCATAGGCAGGTTGGGGGAACTCAATAACTCATGAAGTGAAATTTTCATGCCATGGGACCTTTAAAATTAGCAGAAAATTCTGCGTATCCAGATTCTGCGTGGCCCTGAATATTAGTCACAGTTTTTCCTCACCGCTGTTGCACCAACTGCAATTGGACTGCAATTTCGGAGTGTTTTCTAGACCTAGTAGTGTCCTGAGATAACATCTGTTATGATTTGACCCTATAAATAGCACAGAATTTAAATGATATTGAGTTAAAACTCACCTGAGTGATGTCATGTTGGCCACCTGCGCAGTAAACCTGGCGTCTGCGATGAGCTCCAGTTTGAGGACCTGAAGCTGGCTGAGGGTGAAGAGGGCCGGAGGGAGGCGAGGCAGGGCCAGCAGCTGCAGTCTGCAGCAGCCGTCTGCATCCACGCTGGTCATGGCGCGCAGCTTCTCCTCGCCCCAGCGCCTCTCCACGCTCTCCTCCAGCAGCCTGCTCTCGCTCACCGGGGACAGGAAAACGGACAGACGCTGGGCCAGCAGAGGGTCGTACTGGTCTAACATATGTAAGAGAAAGGCAAGGTCGTTTCTCAGGTCGGGAACATCTCGCAGGGAGCGCAACTCCTTCAGTGAGTGGAAGGAGTACTGCCGTAGAGAGCTAAGTAGGGCACAGACAAAAACAGATTATAGCCAACCAAAACACAGAATTACACTCAATCCTATTATCTGGACTGTGGTATGCTAAATCTCGTGGGCATTCTTCTGTGTAAGGGCCCTTTGAACAATCCAGTGAGTAACAAGTAAAATCTTTTATTTTGTCAGTTTATTTGTCAGGGAGAATACATCTACAGGGGCTTGAGAAAGTTTACACACCCATGCAAAAGTTGATTAAAAAGAAGAATAAAAACAACATCTTGGAAATGGATTTTAATGCCATAATTTAAAAAATGTAGTAAAATCCAACCTTTTCAAGACACCAATTTTCTTTGTGAATGAATAATGTAGTGTGAATAAATAAATGTTTTCCCCTAAAATACAGGGGCATAAGTTTACACCCCCTATGTTAAAATACAGGGGGCATAAGTATACACCCCCCTATGTTAAAATACAGGGGGCATAAGTATACAT
>NC_048421.1:1508044-1519316 GCF_013103735.1 Etheostoma cragini | reverse complement strand
TAGATAGATAGATAGATAGACACGTAGATAGATAGATAGATAGATAGATAGATAGATAGATAGATAGATAGATAGATACGTAGGTAGATAGATAGATAGATAGATAGATAGATAGATACGTAGGTAGATAGATAGATAGATCGATAGATAGATAGATAGATAGATAGATAAATAGATACATAGATAGATAGATAGACAGATCGATACATAGATAGATATATAGATAGATAGATACGTAGGTAGATAGATATCCTCTAGATTAGAGGATTTCTCACCTTATAAACAACATCTGAGCTTTCGCTGTGGGACTTAAATTTCCTGACCCTTTCGAACAGCGCCCTGGTCTGCTCCCCATCACTTTTATCCAGACTAGTCACCTGTCTGGGGCTGTCGACCACGCCTGAGGGCTTGGAAAGAGGACAGTGCACCTGGGACGTGGACGACAGGGTGGAGGTACAGGACAGCGTGGACGGGCACGGGGAGGGAGGCGTGGCAAAGGACCTCTTCAAGAGCGGGCTGTCTGTGCCCGAGTCGATGCTCGTTCGTCGTGTGCGTGTCACCGAGGGTGAAGGTGAAGTTGAGGAGAGCGGAGGTCGGGGTGGAGGCCTTTTCCCCGCCACCTCCATCTCCTGGATGCTCTCCTGGCGGGCGGCGTGAGACAGGACCTGGGAGGTCCACGGGGACTCGCAGCACTTTGCCAAGATGGCCAGGAAGTGCTCTATGCGGGCGGAGGTGTGGGGGAAGTGGAGCCAGAAGGAGCCGCTGGCCACCAGCACCAGGGACTGGAGCATGGCCATGTAGGGGAAGAAGCGGGAGTACAACGGCAGCGCCTTGTGGTAGCACACCTGGACACACAGGTAGATACACTTAAAGCACGAGAAGTACAGTTTTAGTTCATTGTGGTGCAGTGGGAACAAGTTGTGAACACAACATTGCGTATTACACTGTAACGCCATTTTTTGTTTTCTGTTATTTTGAAAGTGTAAATAATGAAAATAAAATCTAACTTTTTGTGACATATTATACAAATGTCTAATAGAAGTAAGTAGAAGACAGAAAAACACACAGTGGGGCTCGAACGTTAGGGCACCCCTAGGTAAAAATGTGTGTTAATGTGCATAAAGAAGCCGAGAAAAGATGGAAAAATCTCCAAAAGGCGTCAAATGACAGATTAGACGTTTGTTTAATATGTCACAAAAAGTTAGATTTTATTTCCATCATTTACACATTCAAAATAACAGACACCAAAAAAATGGCGTCTGCAAAAATTTAGGCCCCCTGCAGAGTTAACACCTTGACGCCATTTTGTTTGTTTTCTGTTATTTTGAAAGTGTGAATAATGGAAATAAAATCAAACATTTTGTGACTTATTATACAAATGTCTAATCTGTCTTTTGATGCCTTTTGGAGATTTCTCCATCTTTTCTTGGCTTATTTATGCACATTAATACACAATTTTTACCTGGGGTGCCCAAACTTTCGAGCCCCACTGTATACACCCACAGATGGACTGAAGAGCAACTTCTTCAGTTATCATTTATACATTAAAATCCCCCCCCCCCCCCCCTCCCTTCTCCATGGTTACCATGCCCCAAACAGCTGCACTATCTCAGAGCTCATTAATAACTCTACCTGAAATGTGAAGGGAGTGAGACTTCAAGAATCTGGAGGAAGTCCCAAGTTCTCTGAAGATAAATGTGAATAATGGGACCGTGGGTGCTTAACCCTCGCATGGTATTTGGCTCAAATTGACCCATTTAAGGTACAAGTTACATTTAATCTACCTGAAAATCAACGGCTTTACCTTATTTCCTGTGATAAACATGTATTCCTGACTCAGAACATTATTGTGGATATGACACTTATGTTGTTTACGTAGTGGATTTTTAACATGAATTATAACCTTATGATAAAACCCCACTTCCATGTTTAATAGTGTGCTAGTAGAGACTGATGCATTCCCTAAACATAGATGTTATCTCAGCTTTTGGAAATGGAGATAAAGACAATATTTGTTAAGCCTTGTGTTGTCTTCCCGTAAAAAATGGAAAATCAGCATTATCGCTGTTTTTAACTTTTTCAATACGCAACACTAACTTATTAGTTTAGTTTTACAGTTATTTTTGGAATTTATGGTCAATAAACCTCCTTTATAGGAAATTACACCTAATGTTTGAGTTAGAAAAGCAGAAATTAGGAATTATTGAGACTAAAATTAAAGGAATGGATGTTGATGATAATCACAGACTGGAATATGTCAACTTTTACTCAATACTATTTCAAAAACACTTCCATTTGTTTTACAATGCTATAAAATTGAATAAGACGCCCCAAAATTAATGAAAGTAGAGATGTGTACTTGGCAAAGAGCGTTGGGTGGAATCAATCATGTTATTTTGGGGAATTAAAAGGAACATTGATACAGGACAACATGAGGACAACATGAGGACAACATGGGGACAACATGAAGGCAACATGAGGACAACATGAAGACAACATGAAGACAACATGAGGACAACATGAAGACAACATGAGGACAACATGAGGACAACATGAGGACAACATGAGGTGAACATGAGGACAACATGAGGACAACATGAGGTGAACATGAAGACAACATGAAGACAACACGAAGACAACATGAAGACAACATGAGGACAACATGAGGACAACATGAAGACAACATGAGGACAACATGAAGACAACATGAAGACAACACGAGGACAACATGAAGACAACATGAGGACAACATGAAGACAACATGAAGACAACATGAGGACAACATGAGGACAACATGAGGACAACATGAGGACAACATGAAGACAACATGAGGACAACATGAGGACAACATGAGGGTTTATAGATTATGAAGTAAAATTTTATTTTAAAATTGTTTTTAAATCCCCAAATAAGTCCCGGATCAGTTTGACCTGAGGGACTCGAGAGGGTCCCGGAGCTGAAGACCACACCGGGGTTAAGGTGAAAATGAAAGATCATCTTCAGTTCATCAAAACAGGAACAGAAGTGAATCATAGACGTGTGTTTGTATTGAACCCGTTTAAAAAGACACATGCACAGATAAGAGATTCATTTTAGAAATGAGCTTATTTTTTAATAATTGAAACGTGGCAGAAACCAGATGTGCTGGGCTTCGTTATCCAAATTCTGTCTTTCTAAAGCCATCTTTTCTTCTGTTATTTGCTTGATGATGGCGTCTTTTTCTTGGACGACACGTCTCAGCCGATGATTGTCCTCAGCCAGGGATTGAAGCGTTGTGTCCTTGTCCTTCATGTCCTCTCTGGTTCTCTCCTGCTCCTGTTTCCAGAGCCAGACGACCCTCTTGAGGTGGAATTTGGCAGAAAGTGAGATGTTCTTCTCGGCCTTTAAGCTTTCCCTGAGAAGGAGGATCTCGTTGTTTTTCTCCTGCTCCTTGATCTTGCTGTCCTTTCGGACATTTTTCCTGATGGTTCTCTCGGCACGTAGCGCCGTCAGGATTTTCCCTTTCTCTTCTTCCAGCCCAGTGTTTTGGGAGATCAGCTGGTTGATCTGGTTCTGAGTTTCCACCGGGTCCTTTGTCAGGTCCTGGAGCCGTGTGCTGGGAGTCGAGCAGACGACCGTTTCTGGAGTTGTTGCCATGATGGTTTTAGTATTTCTTGTGATAGACAGAAGAGATGTGTCTTGAAGGAGTTCAGACTGTTAACTGCCTGTAAGCACCCAGGGTTGTATTTATAGTAAAAGAAAGTTCCAGAATGTGTCATTGTGATGTCATGCTGGCTGTGATGATCGTAGAACATAGAACATAGAACATGTTCCAATAAATTCAATTCCAGGAGCTTTATTGACATGGACGTTTCAGTGACAACCATGCCAAAGCATTAGGAAAAACACAATAAACAGATATATGTACAGTATATTAACACAATATTAGGATGGGTTCATCTAAATTTCTAAATCTATTATTGTTATTAAGCAACATGACACAAAAGGTACAGTATATTCTTATAAATTTAAAGACAGTAAAATTTTACATTAGACATGAATATGTACAGATGTTTAAAACTGGGATCTTTGTGTGTGTGTGTGTGTGTGTGTGTGTGTGTGTGTGTGTATATCATGTGTGCATCATCGTGTGATGTTAGGCTGCATCACATGACTGCTTCTGACGGCAAAATAGAAGTATGTGTGCATAGCCCAATGTAGAATTTGAAATAAAGTTCTTTTAAGGGTCCTTTAACGCTGTAACAAAATGAAATGGACGACCTTCTCGATTTAAATATTTTTATTAAACACAACAGTGCATTTATTTTGACTAGGATGGCTGTTACAAGTCATCCAAAAAAAAGACATATTCAGTTTTAACAGTCCTGCGTGATACCTTTTCAAGATGTGTGTGTAACTTAAGATTGTGTAACAAATGTACTTATTTGAACTCAAACAAAGATCTTTTCCTAAACCTAACCAAGTCGTTTTGTATCATTTCACGGCAACGTACCTGTTGAACTGAGGTTGAAAAGTGGCGCTAAAAGGTTAGCCACCCAGTGCGGGAAAAGGTGATGCCCGAAGTCCTGACCAAGCGTCCGTAGGTGACGAATTGGAGTTAGAATATGTTGGTTTCTGATCACCTGGTGAATTTAAGTCCAATGCTCACTGTCTTTTTCACTGTTTTTGGTCTCGACCAACTGCTAAGGGAAATATATGGCCCTTAGCAGCTAATGCTACACTAGCTAGCTGCTAAATGTATGTTTATGTTCGTTACAAGGCTGCTAGCAATTAGTACGTTTTTAAAGATTTTTTTCTCTGTAAATTGGCTCTAATAATCACATTTTTCTCTGTTTTTGGTGTCGACCAACTGCTAAGGAAAATCTCTGGCCCTTTAGCAGCTAATGCTACACTAGCTAGCTGCTAAATGTGTGTCTTCTGTTTATTACAGGGCAGCTAGCAATAAGGACGTTTTTAAAGATTTGTTTCTCAGTAAATGGTTGTAGGTGATGAATTGCGAGTAAGAATATGTTGGTTTCTGATCACCTGGGGAATTTAAGTCCAATACTCTCTTTTTCTCTGTTTTTGGTCTCGACCAACTGCTAAGGGAAAAATCTGGCCCTTTAGCAGCTAATGCTACCCTAGCTAGCTAATAAATGTGTGTCTTATGTTTTGTTACAGGGCTGTTAGCAATTAGTACGTTTTTAAATGTGTTTTTCTCTGTAATTGGCTGTAATAATCACCTTTTTCTCTGTTTTTGGTCTCAACCAACTGCTAAGGGAAATATCTGGCCCTTAGCAGCTAATGCTACACTAGCTAGCTGCTAAATGTATGTTTATGTTCGTTACAAGGCTGCTAGCAATTAGTACGTTTTTAAAGATTTTTTTCTCTGTAATTGGCTGTAATAATCACCTTTTTCTCTGTTTTTGGTCTCAACCAACTGCTAAGGGAAATATCTGCCCCCTTAGCAGCTAATGCTACCCTAGCTAGCAGCTAAATGTATGTCTTATGTTTATCACAGTGCTCAATTAGTACGTTTTTGATGATTTTTTTCTCTATAGACGGTTGTAGGTGACAAATTGGGCGTAGGAATGTGTTGTTTTCTGATCACCGGGTGAATTTAAGTCAACTATTCACTCTCTTTTTCTCTGTTTTTGGTCTCGACCAATACCCAAGGGAAATATCTGGCCCTTTAGCAGCTAATGCTACACAAAACGACGCCCCAAAGAGCTGCTTTCAAAACTATGGCTTTTTTTCAACATTACCAACCATGCCTTAAACAGTCAACATTTTTATTTGATTCTGTTCTGTTGCATTTTCAAAGACAAGGGAAGCTACTAGGACAGTACCTGGCTTACGTAAACGTACTGCTGGTAGACCAGGTGTGTGCGTCGACCCCGGGCTGTGGAATGAAGATTTGGGCCGATGTTGCGTTGAACATGGGGCTTCAATGGTGGCTTCAATGCAGCCCCACTAGTTGAGGTATTCGCAGTAACAAGTGGATCCAATGGCACGCACACCACTCGGTCCCTGGACAGCTGCTCGGTGCAAGCCAGGACGGATGCCATCAGCATCAGGACCACCAAGTAGTCCATGAAGACCTCCCACCAGGGCTTCAACAGTTTACTCCGATTCTGATGCTGGTTCAGAGGCGCCAGCTCCGACAGGGAAAACATGGCCGCCTCTGGCTCCGACAAGGATGTGCAAGAGTGGAAAAGAAAAGGTTAAAAGGTGAAGAAAGGTCTGAGCTACACACATAAAGGGACAAAAATGAGTCTGGCCTTCGATGTCAGTGTCAACAGGTTAAAATCTGGATCAACAGAGGTACATTACAGTAAATAGGATAAATATGCACACGCAGCATGTTCATTCTGTGTTCATTTTCATAGTTATTTTAGGAATTATGCATGACATTTTCTCAAATAAGCATTTTGGAAAAGCTCTCACATACTGTACACCCTACAGTAGGCTACTCCAAAGTACTCCAAAGTACCCCTAGGGGTACGCACACCCCCATTTGAGAAACACTGCAATAGAGGGTCGACACACGTGATGGCAGTTATCAAAATATGTGAAATATCTAAAAACTGTGTCACCACTTTTGGGAACAGCTGACCACGGTCTGCTGCAGGAACATCTGGATCTTTTTATAGAATATGAATATGAATAGAATAGGATTCCTTTCCCTTGAAAACACATTTTCCAAATAAGTTTCTTAATGAAAACCTTATGGACCGAGATGAAAACAATACTTTCTGCCAGAGTCGGAGGAGTTGTTGTTGTTTATTTCAAAAGATATTTCTGAGTTTGAGTTTAGTTCCTTGCTTTTTTTAAAGAAGGTAATGTCACGTTTTCCTCTGCAACTCTTGAGAAATGACAGCAATAAAGTTTATTTTCCAAACTTTAACTCGGTTTTTCGATAATTAGTTATGAGCGTGACGTTTTCAGGAGCTTTCAAAATGCTTCAGGGTTTAATGTAAATTCCACACAAGAGTAAAATTAAAAAAATTACATCTTTAAGTTTTCATATCACATCAAAATAAGGCGTGCATACATCTGCCAACATTGCTGTTGTAGGCCAAATCTCTAGAGTTGATTTTTGGTCAAAAACACAAATCACAACCAAACAATTTATGTTATTTTTACAGCTCAGAATTTAACTTTCACCTACCTCGGTAAATAACTTGTTGTTTCTCTCTCTCCCCCTCCTCCGATCAGCTCCTTACACAAACTTTATTCCGGCCCCGTCTGGTTCTGCTGTGAAAAAAAACTCCTGAAACTTACAACTAACTCCTCCTCAGCTGGGCGACAAGCAGCTTTTCAAAGGTTGCCATGGCAGTGGATGAGTGGCTGAAAAATTTAATTCAGCTATAGAAGCTTGTTCAAGACCCACCGGGGGGGGGGGGGGGGGGGGGATCTGGGGGGGGGCCTTTACCCTCCAACTCCTTCAGCCCTGACTCTCAGGAAAACATCAGAGGGATATTAGACACAAATCACAGTCACAAATAAATCTATACTTATTAGAAAAAATGTATTACTCACCAGTCACTTTATGGAATAGAATAGAATAAATCTTTATCGGGACATTTTTCTATGGCTCACCAGATCTACAAGACATAGAAACATACAGTGGGGCTCGAAAGTTTGGGCCCCCCAGGTCAAAATGTGTATTAATGTGCATAAAGAAGCCAAGAGAAGATGGAAAAATCTCCAAAAGGCATCAAATGGCAGATTAGACATAATATAATATGTCACAAAACGTTAGATTTTATTTCCATCATTTACACTTTCAAAATAACAGAAAACAAAAAAAAATTGCATCTTTTCTTGGCTTCCTTATGCACATTAAAACAAATTTTTAGATGTGGTGCCCAAATTTTTGAGCCCCACTGTACAGACAACATCTCAAACATAAGTAAAATATTAAAAAATGACATAAAAATATCATGATAAAAAAGAATACATGTGCTTAGATTCATTAAAATAGCAACACAGTTTTATTTGGTTGAGGATACTGATGCATTTGGAATAAAAGATTTCACAACATACACTTTTTGCCAGAGGCACTCCTAAAAGTACACTCTTATGAAGTCCATTTTGCTAGTTGGACCCCCTTTCGCCTTCAGAACTGCTTTCATTCTTTGCGGCGTAGATTCAACGAGGGGCTGGAAACATTCCTCAGAGATTTGGGGTCCTGTTGACGCGACAGCTGCAGATGTTTTGGTTTCACATCCACAATGCGAGTTTACCTGTTTCCACCAAAACCCCCCGAGTTGCTCTGTAGGTTTAAGATCTGGTGACTTTGGAGGCCATTTGAGAACAGTGAACTCAATGTGGAAGAAACCAGTTTAAGGAGATTTGAGCTTTATGACGTGGCGCGTTATCCTGCAGGAACTAGCCATTGGAAGATGGGTTCAAGGTCATGAAGGGTTGGATACCATCAGCAACAAAGGTCAGGCAGGTATTAAGGGCTCCTAACACATTCTCACTTCCAAGAGCCTGAAGCCTTTGTACAAGCGTGGATCCATGCTTTCATGTTGCTTATTCTGACCTGACATGTTAATATCGCAAGACCAAGCAACTATTTTCCCAATCTTCTTCCAATTTGGAGAGCTTGGGCCAATAGTAGCCTCAGTTCCCTGTTCTTAGCTAACAGGAGTGGCATGGGAGGACTCTTTTGCAGATGTATCCCATCAGCTTTTTAGTTTAACATCTTGTGCCTTCAAAGATGCTCTTCTGAAAACCTCAATTATAACGAGTGGTTATATACTAAGTTAAAAATACTTTGGATGCAGAATGGCTCCTTCTAGAGTCGCAGGACTGCAGCAGGTTAGCATGGAGCCAACTTATTCTTCTTTAAAGCAGACTTTTGCCTAGTTGAATATTGAACATTTTATCCTATTTCATAAACTCGTTCATAATATATTCATGGCACCCTACAGAACCTGTTTTGCATTATTGTACCCTGTAATATCCAGCAGGGGCTGCTGAAGTGCGTGCGTTACACACAACAGCAGCATTTGTCTCAACAGCTGTAATCCACCTGTCGACCCATTCTTGCCTTTACTTTACATTTCCCCCAGCTGACGCTTTTTTCCAAACAACTTCCAGTGAGTGCATTCAACCATGAAGGTACAAACTCTCAAAAAAGCAGTAATCAAGCATACAAAGTGCCACAAAATGCCACATGCAGGTGAAAATAACAACCTTCCTCTTAGCCAAGGTACATAAAGTATGTATGAAAATTACGTTGCATTTGAACTACCATACCAATTTATTAGTTTGTGCTGTATTCAATTTTTCAATTAAATTCAATTATATATACAGTATCAATTCATAACAAGAGTTATCTTGAGACACTTTACAGAGAGAGCAGGTCTAGACCACACTCCAGAATTTACAAGGACCCAACAGGTCTAGTAGTTTCCTCTAGAGCAAGCAACAGTGGCGAGGAAAAACTTCCTTTTAGGCAGAAACCTGGGACAGACCCAGGCCCAGGCCCAGACCCAGACCCAGACCCAGGCCCAGGCCCAGACCCAGGCCCAGGCTCTTTGTAGGCGGTGTCTGACGACCGGTTGGGGTTAGAATGAAGAGTGGCAATGAGAGTCACAAACAATAGTAGTTTGTAGTAGTTCTTTGTAGTAGTTCATGGCATAGCAGGTCACTGTGGGGCATTACAAGGCACAGCAGGACGTAACAGGATGTAACAGGACGTAGCAAGACTTTATAAACAACTTCCTCATGAGAGAGTGATATATTCTATTTCATATTTTTATTACCGCTTGCTACTGCTTGGCGTGGCTGACTGGTGTCGGAGCATGAACGTGTCCTGCTTGGCTTCTTATTTTAACTCAAGCTACTGTTGCTGTGTAACCTCTGCTAGTGTCTTTCTGAAGCTTTGTGCAGAAAAGGCACAAATTGCTCTTCTGTATCCAAAGAGGCTACAGAGGTCTGATGACCGAGAAAGCCATCACTGTGAATTGATTTTCTCGTGAGTGTGAGTCTGTGTAAACTCCCGGGAGGGTCACATGTAACTCCAAGTGCTGTTTCCTTTGTATTTGGGCCAAGAAGAATCTGGAGCAAAGACTCAAACTGACAACAAACCACAACAGGATCTACTCCACACAGCTGCTGTGTGTGTTTCTGTGTGTGTGTACTGACATTAACTGTTGCCACCGACAAGATAAAGTGTTAAGATGTAACTTTGAGGGACGGGGACAGATCTTTAAATAACGTATTATCACCTGCTACCAAGTCAAGCCCACATTTGTACGGTAGACAAGGATTACTACGTTTTAAAAAAAAACTTGTCAAAGATAAAATCAGCAGCGGAGGACACCTGTAGCAACTGAGCGTGCTCAGTATCTGATGAACAGCGTCAAGAATCACAGTGCAATGTCACACTGACAGCCTAACTGCACTGAATTCTGTTTTTCAAGCCTTTATATTACATGCACATCTCTGAAAATGCAGGGTTTCTATATTTTATTTTGGTTTTTAACCTTTCTTTATCAGGGATTCACTGAGAGACAGCCTCTCTTTTGCAGGAACAACCTGATCACATGCACACAACTCCACCTTCATACCTGGAAGCTGCCGGTTCAACCACAGTCTGATCCTCTCTCCATCTGTGTGCAACCTCATCCCATTAATGAGTGTTACTAACTCAACTTCTTCCCTTTCCCGGAGTCTTGTGCTCTCTCGCCCCTCTCCTCTCTCCTCCTATCACTTCCTGCAGGTGTTTCTGGTTCTAGATCTGTAGAGTCTGGATCTATGGACTCTGGATCTGTGGAGTCTGGATCTGTAGAATCTGGATCTGTGGAGTCTGGATCTATGGACTCTGGATCTGTGGAGTCTGGATCTGTGGTCGGAGTCACCTGCTCCCTCCATGTTCCTGATCGACACCCTCTGATACAATTCTCCATGTCTTACTCTCCCTCTCTCTTTCTCTCTCTCTGTCTTTCTCTCTCTCTCTATCTTTCTCTCTCTCTATCTCTCTCTCTATGTCTTTCTTTCACCCCCAACCGGTCAAACCAGGAAGTAGGCATTGCGAAGGTCCAGTTTAGTGAAAATGGGGAAGCACTGGAGCCTTTCAAATGCATAACTCATGAGAGGAAGAGGATACTTGTTCTGAATAGTTATTAAAACCTTTGGAGTCAATACATGGGCGGAGAGACCCGGTTGGTGAAGGAGATTCTGGGTCTGGAGAAAGCCTGGTTGGATAAAGGAGATGCTGGGTCTGGAGAAAGCCCGGTTGGATAAAGGAGATGCTGGGTCTGGAGAAAGCCCGGTT
>NC_048421.1:1506597-1507944 GCF_013103735.1 Etheostoma cragini | reverse complement strand
GGAGGTGCTGGGTCTAGAGAAAGCCTGGTTGGTGAAGGAGGTGCTGGGTCTGGAGAAAGCCTGGTTGGTGAAGGAGGTCCTGAGTCCGAGGGAAGGCTGAGCTAGCAGAAGGTTCTGAGTATTTCTAGAACATGGAACAGACTGGAAACGGACTAACGTAAGCTGGTGGAATCACATACTGGTGATAAGCAACAATCGGGCCAGGAGAGGTAAGGAAGACCGGTCTTTAAAGGGGGACAGTGAGCAGATGAGTTGCAGTTGTGCTCATTGGGGATCGGCACTGGGTGCAGGAAGGGAGCAGCAGGAGGAGGAGGCGTGTCCACACACTCTGGAGACCGAAACCCTACTGCAGGCATCACAAAATGAAGATTTTTAACCAAAACAAAATCAAATTTTACACATATGTTCAAAAATACATTCACACCAGAGTTTATACTATTTATATTTACTGAGAAGTCTGTTGTTTTCTAAACACCTCGTGTTGTGGTTCCACAATCTTACTGTAAGAATAACCGATGGAGCTTTTTGCATCTCTTTCAGGGAAACATGGCTTTACAATTAGACATCAGGGCTGTGGCGGGGCAAGCTGAACCTCAGAGGCCAGTATCTTACAAACACCCTCGGGTTCCCAGCTCGGCTGCAAGAAGGCCTGTGGCTTCACACCTCTTCCTTTGCAATTTGAACACACACTGACACACGCGCTGACACTTTTGGGTGGGGTCGTGTTATGTGGCATGAGTCACACGACCATGTTGTGAACAAAACATCCCGAGCTTTCCGCAGACCTCTGCACATCGAATAGTTAATATCTTTAAACATGAGCAACATTACACACAAACATCACGTTGTTGACCAGAACTGGTTAATGCTTAACAATCTGTAGCTGCTATTTTTAAGGAATTTGGAGAGGGAAGCTGGTTAAAATGCTATAAAAGGTGAAGGTTATTGAATTTAGATTTTTTTTTAAATATATTTAAAACAATAGCCAACATACAACATGAACATGAATAAGATAATAAGACAGTATATCCTCTGCCGTGATGATGTTGTATTCTTTTATCGGCATCCAAACAGAGGAACATTTGTACTTTGACAATTGACCCTCATGTTGTCCTCATGTTGTCCTCATGTTGTCCTCATGTTGTCCTCATGTTGACCCTCATGTTGTCTTCATGTTGTCCTCATGTTGTCCTAATGTTGTCTTCATGTTGTCCTCATGTTGTCTTCATGTTGTCCTCATGTTGACGCTCATGTTGTCCTCATGTTGACCCTCATGTTGTCTTCATGTTGTCTTCATGTTGTCCTCATGTTGTCTTCATGTTGTCTTCATGTTGCCCTCATGTTGCC
>NC_048421.1:1482162-1506497 GCF_013103735.1 Etheostoma cragini | reverse complement strand
GTCCTCATGTTGCCCTCATGTTGTCCTCATGTTGTCTTCATGTTGTCCCCATGTTGTCCTCATGTTGTCTTCATGTTGACCCTCATGTTGCCCTCATGTTGTCTTCATGTTGTCCTCATGTTGTCCTATATCAATGTTCTTTTTAATTCCCCAAAATAACATGATATATTTCACCCAACGCTCTTTAAGTACAAATCTCTACTTTCATTAATTTTGGGGCGTCTTATTCAATTTTATAGCATTTGTAAAACAAAGGGAAGTGTTTTTGAAATAGTATTGAGTAAAAGTTGACATATTCCAGTCTGTGATTATCATCAACATCCATTCCTTTAATTTTAGTCTCAATAACTCCTAATTTCTGCTTTTCTAACTCAAACATTAGGTATAATTTCCTATAAATGAGGTTTATTGACCATAAATTCCCAAAAATAACTGTAAAACTAAAGTTAATAAGTTGGTGTTACGTAGTGTTAAAAACGTCCAAACAAAGTGACAAAAACAGAAGAAAAAGTTAAAAACATTGATATAAAGCGTCAACAAAAGTGTGGATTTTCAAATTTGACGGAAAGACAACGCGAGGGTTAAAGAACTTCAAAACACACACACACTATTTTCATGAGTGTTACATTACAAAAGTGAATGGGAACACAAATATCAGCCTTTGTTGGCAACTTGGCATCGACAATATATATCTGATTTTACAAAAATCACATGTAACTAAATCATTATCTTTTAATTTTTTGCTTCAGTCTCCGCTGATTGTGTGTGTGTGTGTGTGTGTGTGTGTGTGTTTGTGTGTGTGTGTCATTGCTGCAAGAGCTTTGTTGTTGCCTAAACAATGGCAGGGAAACCCCCTAATATCTATTTAAAGTTCACTAACAGAGATATTAGTCATGAGTTGGGGAAAGAGATGATGATTAGTGTATAGATACATAGATAGATAGATAGATAGATAGATAGATAGATAGATAGATAGATAGATAGATAGATAGATATGTAGATAGATAGATAGATAGATAGATATGTAGATAGATAGATAGATAGATATGTAGATAGATAGATAGATAGATACTTACTGATCCCAAAAAATGGGAAATTACAGTGTTACAGCAGCACACGTACATTTGTCACACAACACAGAATATAAATATAAATGACATACTAGGAAATAATATACATACATACATACAGTACACATGAAATAATAATAATAATAATAATAATAATAATAATAATAATAATAATAATAAAATATAAGAACAAATATTAAATATTTACAGGATGGGAAAACAAAATGTGCAACTGCTTAAATAATATGTTAAATGTTTGTTAAAATGGTAATGAACCAGTTGTGCAGGTTGCCCTTAGTGCAGGATTAGTATAGTATAATATATAGTATAGTGCAGTATTAGTATAGTATAAAATATATTATAGTGCAGTATTAGTATAGTATAGTATATAGTATAGTGCAGTATTAGTATAGTATAGTATATAGTATAGTGCAGTATTAGTATAGTATAAAATATATTATAGTGCAGTATTAGTATAGTATAGTATATAGTATAGTGCAGTATTAGTATAGTATAAAATATAGTATAGTGCAGTATTAGCATCGTATAACATATTATAGTGCAGTATTAGTATAGTATATAGTATAGTGCAGTATTAGTACAGTATAATACATAGTATAGTGCAGTATTTTGGTGTCTAAAAGTCTCTTCTAGCACCTAGTGATGACGTGTTTAAGAGTTTTATTGCCTGTGGTAGGAATACATGCAATATACTTATATAAGAGGATATCCTATGAAGCTATTATAGGAGGATATTATAGTAAATCCCACGTAGTACATATTCAACACATTGAGTAAATCTTATCACACATGCAGTACACCACATTCAGACATGGTGAGGTGAGTGAACATCAGAAACAAAGCGATAGGAAAATGAACTTTTAACTAAAGTTGTTTACCCCCCCCCCCCCCTCCTCCTATCCTCCTACCCGGGTTTCAGGTTCCTAGAAAGGCAGTTTTCTACCACCATCGGGGGAACAAGAAGCCCCTGAACCCCCCAAAACGAATGAGGCAGAAACCCACCGAACCCACCAGCCCGTCTCAGGTCTCAGCTCCCTGCACCCCTGTCGCCTGCTCTCCCTGGCAGACCCTGGGGGAGGGCGACGAGCCCCCCACCACATCAACCACGGGGCTCTAACATGCGTCTCTTCATGCACATCAAGGCAAACTCAGCTCCATTTGGGTTGTTTTTTTTTTTTTTTGTTTCTCTTGTTACGCTGCTGACACCACGAGTCAAATGAGATGTTTGCAAAATTACAGCCACATGGAGAAGAGCTTTGGTTTCAGTTCATATGTGGCCTGTGATGATTTGATTTCAATCTGAGGTCAGATTCACATTACATGACAACCGATATGTATATGCAAAATATTTAAGATTTAAAGAATGAATGGTTGAGTTTTTATTCAAAAATAAATGAACAAAAAACTTAAAGTGAAAGAAAGCATTTCTCTTTAAGAAGAAGCAAGAATAAGCTAAATAAAAATAAAAGAAAAAATACTCTTAAATAAATTCTCTTGTCCGAAAAGGAGTTGGAAGAAGCTAAATACTTATAGGGTCTTATACCATTTTAGAAATGTCCGTATCCTTATCAAAGTATTTTCTTTCTATTGTTTTTCTCTATCGTTATCTGTTGTTTTTAATAAACAACCATACAACCCAAAAAAGTTGTTAAAATTAAAAAAAAACATCAGCAGATCAATTAATCGTTACAGTTCCTATTCCATGATTTTCTTAATTAAAACATTTCTTCATGTACCATCCATCAACACACACACACACACACACACACACACACACACACACACACACACACACACACTTCAGTCTCATTGCACAGGTACTTGTGTATAATGACAAAGGCTTTCTGTATTACACACACACACCCACACACACACACACACACACACCTACCCATCTCCTGCTTCTCTTACGGCCTTCCTGAAATCTGGATCTGAATCTTATTGCACAGGTACTGCACTTGTGTATAATGAGAATAAATGCATTCTATATTCTATAAACACACACACACACACACACACACACACACACACACACACACACACACACACACACCTCTATCTCCCGCTTCTCTTACGGCCTTCCTGAAATCTTTGCAGACCCAACTCAAACAAGTTAATACAATATTAAGGAGGCCTTTATTCTCACTACATTACAGTCAATAACACGAAATTGTGTGCTTAAAAGAAAACAACATTGCATACAGTACATCCATGTATAACCTAAAAAATAAAATTCTTTCAATCTATTTTCCTGAGTAAAGAAAACTGATATTTTATGAGTTTTTGGTATCGTCTTGTCCAGAAATGTCTGTTATTGGGTAGATAAAATATTCTCCTAGAAACTCTCTCGAAGGGTTTTTATTATTCAGACTAGTTTATTAGGTGTCATCTTTCATTAGAATAGTGTCACTAGCACTTTACTGAAATGGTCACTCACTCAAACAGTGAACACCACATTTACTTTATCACATTTTTATGTTGTTTAGATATTTTTATGCCCGCCAATTAGAAAAAGTGTAGGGTCGCCTCGTATGACTTGTGGCAATAATGCGTATTTTTAAGAAGGGTTATCTTGAGATTTTACGATGTGGAATCCTTGGTACTTTTTCTGAGTGAAATTGAAAGGATACCCTGCGTCTTACCATCCCAACAACACCCGTTTGGTTATGAACTAGTGTTTCAGACTGTGAGAGCAAACAGAGAAACAGACAACGCCACATACTGCATTGGATCATGGCCCGGATCCCGGCGGGTTTAACCCTCAAACTGACCCGTTTACAGTAATAAACAAAAAATGTAGTCAGAAAAAAATGGGTCGTCAAAATAAGCTGAAAAAATGTCAACATTAACCCTCGTGTTTGCTTCCCATCGACTTGGAACTTTGTGTTTTTCTGGGTCGAAATTTCTACATTTTGATGGGTTTTTTTCTACATTTTTCTTTACGTTTTAGAAGATTTTGTTTCCATTTCTTTTTGTCACTTTTATTAATCTTTTTGTATATTTTTTTAACAAGTTTTTGTCACCTTTGGCAATTTTTACAAATTGGTTAGGTCACTTTTTTCAGCGTTTCCAAAAAAACTAAATGTTTTTGCTGAATTTCACCCACGTTTTTGAAGCTTTTCCAACATTGGTCCCTTTTTTCAACGGTCTTTGGTTGTAGTTCTGATATATCATTCTTTTGTAAACGGGTCAAGTTGACCCCGAGGACAGCAGGGGGGTTAAAAATATTTTTAAAAATTCCCCAAAAAAGGACAAAAATGTTGGGAAAAGGTTTTTTTCACGGTTGATGGGAAGACAACACAAGGGTCAAATAGAAGAGTCATGTCATCTGCATACAGATTGAGTCTGTTTTGTTTGTTTAAAACAGCTTTCCTGTTGATTGCCCTGCAAGTGGTACAACACTGTATCAACACTGTATACGTAGATAAACGGAGATTGTAAAGATGATAAAATCCATCATTTGGCATCTCATTAAATCACATCTTTAGATCTTTAGAGTATAGCCTTCAACCTAGAATAGTTTCACATTTTATCTACTGTGATTGACTGGTTTCATTGTTTCCTGTACTTTTAATTTGCCTTTTTTATGTGGGTGTTTTTGTTTTGCTTCACTCTTCATTAGCTGCTGCTAATGCTACGTTTTGGTAAATGTGTTCAGAGGGCGATGCCTCATGTGTTGGATTTTGAACAACTTTTGCATGTTGTGTTGACAAACCACACAGCATGATGACTCAGTGTGTCTCTTTGACACTTCTTTCTTTTGATGTGATGGTCAAACTTCACACATTGTTCTTGAATGATCAAAGTAAAATCAGCCCTTTTCATGTATTCATTAAAAATATTTTTAGCACAAAATTAGGGCTTTGTGAATGATATTACTTTTAATGGCTAGCAAATTATGTGCCAATTAACTACTAATAACTTTATAATAAGTCATTTATAAAAAATAATTTGTTAATGGGTAGTTTATCATTAATTAAGAGATTATAAATTACTTATAAATGGTCATTATTGTAACTCCAGAGCTGCCATCTTCCTAAGCTGCCACTTTAAATAAAATATCTTCTCCATGTCTTTCTAACACAAAGGTTACTTAGAATATAGTTCAAGTCAAACCTAAGCTCAAATAAGCAACTGTGTAGGATGAATGGGTACCACATTAAAGCCACACACACACACACACACACACACACAAAGACAGTAATGTGTAATTGGCACTTCAGTAGTAAAAGGTCCACATGTTCACATGAGAGCGATGAGATGTTCAAACTTTCCAAAGGATGCTCGGTGTATTTATAAGTCCACCCACGTGAACAGTCATTAAAGTGGTAAACACAGCGCTTGTCTTAATCTGTATTTGTCTTTCAGTAAATAAGGTTTCATCTTGACTTCTGGTGTCACCACCATTTTATTCCCACTGGTTCCTAAACCTTCAGCGAATACAGAGCAACATCTCGGTTTTTCATAGACTCTGCTTGTCAGAATAAGGGCAGCAAAAGAGGCAACACCCCCAAAATGGATTAAAACAACGAGGATATTTTGAGAATTTAAATTCAAAATATATGTATTTTTTATTTATCTTGTAATTTCAATTAATTTGGAGCAATTTGGGCGCTTTTTTTCTGCCCCTTCAATGCCTTAAGTCCCACAATCCTCAGCAGTGTTTCAAAATCAAGTAAAATCTCTTGTCATGAGTTGTGAATGTCATCAGTTGATGGGTGTGAGAAAGAGAAAAGAGGACGTTGCCGGCAAACGGGGACACGCAAGAAACACTCAACATTCAGCTGTGCAATACAGAGGTAAGTTGGCATCTTATTTTTATAATAGCAATATATTAATATGAATGTATTCAATTTTTTAGACATTTTCAACATGAAAAATTCAATCAACCGGCACACTTCAAAGGTGTGACTTCTGAAGATTATTATTTGTAGATTTACATGATCACATTTGTATCTTTTATTACAGAGGCTTATCTAAGTGGATATTTACTGGCAAAAAAGTTGGGAAAATTATACTACTATTATACTATATTGTACTATATTATATTATACTGTCTACTGTGTACTTCTCTTGAGTTGCATCCTTTTAGATTTTCTTTTAGGCTTTCTTCTTTCTTGTTTACCACATGATCTGATATCAAAAATCAACCAAAGCAGTTTGGAGATGTTGTTTTCATTTTGCGAATGAATTTAAAAAAATTTAAAAAAAGGCACATACAGCATTTATTTATATGTTTAGTTAAGGTGATGCGGAAAAATAATATTCCAAATTATTTTAATCATTCTGCTGTTGTAAAAAGAGTACATGCCGCTGAAATGGAAGCATAAAAAGTGAAGCATGGTGTCAGTTTGGAAGTCGTCAGACAACACCACAGTCGGGTTATCCTTCAGTGAAAACCCTGAAACTTGTGTGCAGGTGGCGGGCTGTTTTTGCTAAGAAAACCTCAAGCTTTGGCATTGTAACTGAACATGTAGCAGCAGGTGTGCGACATCTGAGTAAGTGAGGCTCTAAAAGTGACATGAAAGAGCGGATTCCTGCAGGTTTACTGTGCAGGATTTCTTTTCTAACCTTGTCCCCCCCATCAACTCCGTCAGTCAGTGCTCGGTCTGCCATGCCGCGGTCGTTCCTCGTCAAGAGTAAAAGGACTCATGTCCTCGGCTCATCTAAGGACTTCTGTAGACCACGTTCCCGGCCCCAGACAGACGCCCACCAGCCTGTGCAGCAGGCCAGGGGACAGGACGGCAGGTGTCCAGAAGATGATGTGCAGCCTTTGTCCCCCATGTTAGGGCTCAAAGAGCGTCTGGCTGAAGCCTGCTCACCATGGGACGGGATGGCAGTCCAGTCTTACTCTGACCCCAGAAATGAGCTTTGGCCTTCAGGTATACAACTCTTTCCATAGCAGGGATTTTGTTTTTTAATGTTTGTCACTCTGAAATGAGCGTAAGACTACAGTTTGTATTCAGTATGTGTCAAGCTTGACATATGATACGTGTCAAGCTTTACACTTAAGTCTCACATACTGGGACTTTAGACTCAACTTAAGACTCGTCCTCAAAAGTCTTCAGACTCGACTTGGACACGAGAGGCAGAACTCGTGAACAAACGCCAGTTTTAGGAATGGTCTGAATGTTAGTTCCCTAACTGCGTAATTTACAACCTACCTACGTAGATTTGGACTCTAGCTCAGGGACTTGTGATTTGACTTGGACTCTAGCTCAGGGACTTGAGATTTGACGTGGACTCTAGCTCAGGGAATTGAGATTTGACTTGGACTCTAGCTCAGAGACTTGAGATTTGACTTGGACTCTAGCTCAGAGACTTGATATTTGACATGGACTCTAACCCAGGGACTTGAGATTTGATTTGTACTCTAGCTCAAAGATTTGAGATTTGACTTGGACTCTAGTTTAGGGACTTGAGATTTGACTTGGACTCTAGGTCAGAGACTTGAGACTTGAATTGGACTCTAAATCAAAGATTTGAGAGTTGACTTGGACTCTAGCTCAGAGACTTGAGACTTGACTTAGACTCTAGGTCAGAGACTTGAGACTTGACTTGGACTCTAAATCAAAGATTTGAGAGTTGACTTGGACTCTAGCTCAGGGACTTAAGATTTGACTTGGACTCTAGCTCAAAGACTTGAGACCTGAATTGGACTCTAACTTAAAGACTTGATACTTGACTTGGACTCTAGTTCAGAGAGTTGACTTAGACTCTAGCTCAAAGACTTAAGACTTCCCTTGGACTCTAGCTCAGGGACTTGAGATTTGACGTGGACTCTAGCTCAGGGACTTGAGATTTGACGTGGACTCTAGCTCAGGGACACGAGCATCTCTGCAATTGAGACATTAGTTTAGTAACAGACTAAACAAAGAGGATTAATCTTTGTACACTCCAGAAAATACTAACCAAAAATTCTCAACCATTCTCCGTAAACTAACAACATTCCCATCATTATCTTTTCATAATCTAAGAAAAAGCCCCGGTGGAGAACAGAGACGCTCCTCAGTTATCCTCGCCTTGGACGGCGGACAGACACCCGGCTTCTGAAAGAGAGAGACAACTGGAGCGCCTGGTCTTCATTTTAGTAAACCACACATCGCACACCAACCTCAAATCCCCTGTCAGCGAGTGCCCGCTCTGTGAAAAGGTAGGAAGCCTCTGCATTGTGAGAATTATCAAATGTCTTTTCTATTTCTGCTGGTATAATAAAAGAGGAAACCACAGTGAATAACGATAAAAATAACTGTCATGACACAGAAGCTGGCAAAATGTCAGAAGGTGACACAGCATAGTGGTTCACTGTGTAAAACACTATGTAAGGGCAGTCTGTGCTGGTTTATAGGAGTAGGGTGTTGCAAACGAAGCTGTAATTTTAAAAAGATAACTGGTCTGCACACTTCTGCCAGAGGAATGCACAGTGAAAAAGTAATTAAAAAAATAACTCAACACACTTATTTTTGGAATTGTTAATAAATAAACCTCATTTACATGAAATTATACCTATTGTTTGAGTTAAAAAAAATGATTAATTACTAGGAAAGAATTGTTACGATTTTGTGGATAATTACAGATTGTCAAAGTTGAGTCAGGATACGGTTTAGAAACAGGGTCATTGTTTTCTCAACTGCTATCAAAATTAAATGAAACACCCAGAAAATAATGAAGGAAGTGAACTGATCCTACATTTGATCTGCGAAGAGCGTTGCATGAAACCATCTGTGTTATTTTCTGATGTAGAAATTATGAAAATGAGTCAAATTTGACCAGAGGGTTGAAAAAAGTCTCTAAACTGAATAATTCGATGATCATTGTGTGGAGCATCCGGGTACTTTTACTTGCGGCGGTTGAACTGTTTTGGCTTCATGCGCCACTGAGCAACTCTCATAGGTAGCAAAGGGGCCCTGCCCCCGAAAACCTGTGCCCAGGTCCCTTCATACATCCATGATCCCAGCATAGTAATAAGTGGGTTTGGGTGACGTCAAGCAACTTCAACGTGCACGCAAAGCATTCTGGGAAGGCGGCGCTGCATTTGAAAAAATGATGCACGTCAGAAAGCCGGCCAATGCTTTAATTTTCATCTTTATGCGAATGAATCATTTCAACGTGACACGGGTATCCAGTAGAAGTAGATGAAAATCTTTTAATCTGACTTTGTCAATCTGAAATGAAGACAACATGCCTCATTCCTTGCTTAAAATGTTTTCAGAAACACGTTTACGTGAACTATTTTTGTAAAATATGACACTGTATTCCGTCTGAGCCGCCATGACAGTGGTTTGAAATTCTCTAGCACCCAGACCCACGAGACACATTCGTCCAATCAGATGCAAGTCAGGGGCATGGAGCATCAACCAAGGATGTAAGACGTTGCGAGACCCCGCTTCAGTCGTGTTGCTAAAATGTATCAGCACTGTAAAAATATTGGATACCGGTACCGATACCAAGACTTTGATACCGGTTCCTATACGATTTTTCGATACAAATTTTCCCGATCTTTCTGTCCACCTCTTCAGTCTCTTTCAGAAGTGTTAATATCAGGAGGTGGCCCGCAGGCTCATCTTCTCAACACCCTCTCTGTCCCATTGACCAGATCCCCCACCGCCAGCGACATGCCAATGGGCTTCAGAGCGATAAGCAGCTACGGTAGAGCTAAGGTACAGTACACTGTGACAATCTTTACATGAGATAAAAGCTTGATCAATTTCAGAACAAGCATAAAACATCACCAAAATGAAGTATCTGAACCTTATAATTGAATGCAATTTGAGGGGGAAACTGAAAAAAGGCCGAACTACGAGCTTGCAGCGTGATTAAATACGTATGTTTCTGAATATTGGTAGGGAACGTCTCGGGTTACGTATGTAACCCTTGTTCCCCGAGATAGGGGAACGAGACACTGCATCGGTTACAACACTACGCTCGAGGCGTTTTCCATAGTCTCGTAACCAACGCAGTTTGAGTTCCCCTAGAGGGGGAACGTCTCGGGTTACTTATGTAACCCTTGTTCCACGGGATAGGGGAACGAGACAGTGTCGGTTACAACACTTCGCTAGAGGTGTTTTCCATAGTGTTGTAACCAACGCAGTTTGAGTTCCCCGCGAAGGGGAACGTCTCGGGTTACTTATGTATTCCTTGTTCCCCAAGATAGGGGAACGAGACACTGCGTCGGTTACAACACTATGCTAGAGGCGTTTACCATAGTGTCGTGACCGACTCAGTTCGAGTTACCCTCGAAGGGGAACGTCTCGGGTTACGTTTGTAACCCTTGTTCCCCGAGATAGGGGAACGAGACACTGCGTCGGTTATGACACTACGGGAAACGGCTCTAGCGTAGTGTCGTAACCGACGCAGTTCGAGTTCCCCTCAAAGGGGAACGTCTCGGGTTACGTATGTAACCCTTGTTCCCCGAGATAGGGGAACGAGACAGTGTCGTTTACAACACTATGGGAAACGCCTCTAGCGTAGTGTGGTAACCGACGCAGTTTGATTTTGGGTGTCCTTTTTTATTTAAATTCTCTTTAATATATCTTGACTGTGACTTGGGAAGGAAACATTGGTTTGTCCTCATTGCTGTGTCTGAGTGAACCTGGGTTTGTGTGTCCAGGACCGTAGCTTTGGCTGCACGGTGTGTGGAAAGGTGTTCAAGCGCTCGTCCACCCTGTCCACACACCTCCTCATCCACTCCGACACGCGGCCTTACCCCTGCCAGTACTGCGGGAAAAGGTTCCACCAGAAATCAGACATGAAGAAACACACCTTCATACACACAGGTGAGTGGACACAAAGGTACGGGTGTCAGACTGGGTGACTTCACATGAATCGATCATTAATAGATTAACAGTTCAAGTCATTTTCTATGAAAATATAACAAAAACACCTCACTGATTCAAGCTTGTTAAATGTGAATATGTTCTAGTTTCTTCTCTCCTCTGTGAGAGTAAGGTCAATATCTTTGAGTTGTGGATAATACAAGACATTTGAGGATGTCATCTTGGGCTTTTTGGGAAACACTGATCCACAGTTTTCACAATTTTCTGACACTTTTAGAGACCAAACAACTCATTCATTAATCGAGAAAATAATCAACAATGAAAATTATCGTTAGTTTCTACTGGAAACAGCTTTCAAATTTGTTCTCTGGGCAACAAAATACAAAAAATCTTCTTTGTAACATCGATGTTCTGTTTTATGTTGGGGAATAAAATTTAGGCTAAACAAACTATAATCAATTAACTGAAGAAATAAAATCTTTCTATTATCCTGCTTTTTGCACATTTGTACACACAATAACACAAACTATTCCCAAAAGGTTTCATGCTTTGCTGATGATGGAAAAATAGCTTTACTGATAAAAGCAAATTGAACAAAATGCAATGGAAACAGACTTAACTAATAAATTGTTGGCTAAATTGTTGGCTAAATACTTACCACCTAAATATTTTCCATTTACCGCTAACAGCGACTACATCATATCCCTTTCCAGCAAAACAGAACAAAAGCAGGAAACACAGATAATCCATGTTATGTTACTTTTTTACTCAACCTGAGCTCACCAAACTCCGTGAAATGAACACGGCCCCTAAAGTTAAGGAAAAGGTCGTGTTGCGTTTGGGGAAAGCAGGACGGCCGTATACAGTGGACAAGTTGGTTTTAGGAAAAGAAGAACGGGAGGGATGGGTTTAGGAAAAGAACAACGGGACGTTTGGGTTTAGGAAAAGAACAACTGGACGTTTGGGTTTAGGAAAAGAACAACGGGACGTTTGGGTTTAGGAAAAGAACAACTGGACGTTTGGGTTTAGGAAAAGAACAACGGGACGTTTGGGTTTAAGAAAAGAAGAACGGGACGGTTGGGTTTAAGAAAAGAAGAACGGGACGGTTGGGTTTAGGAATCGTGACACGCGGGACACAATCTCCATTGTCCTGGGTCAGAGTCCTGTGTTGTTTGACCCGTCCACTCGCTACCATTGTCGCCCCCTAATGCTTTGGCATTGTTTACCTCAGTATTTTTACACATTCTGTGGCACCACCACGTAATGCGCTGGTAACCGTTTGTGATCACAAAATTCCTGAATTCTGTGAGACCACGCTGGCCTTACTAGTCTCGATTTGCCAGAAACTTCCTCCACAGCGCAGCAAAAGAAGGTCTGGCTAAGTTAATGGAGCCGCTGCAAAATAGCCTCAGGAAGGAATTTTACCTTGCAGAGATCTCAGGACCAGGTAACCATAGTCTAGCTAGCGGTCTGGTTTTACGGCACCAAATAAATCCCGGAAGTGGAACGTCGAGGATATAGACTACTTCTTTACAAATGAAACAAATGTCAGACTGACTAACTGACATGTGATTTGCATTCTTCTTAGAAAACAATTAGTTTTTTAGAAATGTCTCATGGTATATTGTCTCTAGAAGTGTAGTATTCAATTTTGAAAATCAGATCGGGACAAAAGCATCTTGTCCTTGTCCTTGTCCTACCCTAATCCTGACTAAATGCAAGTGAAAACCATGCGGTGAAATGCTCAAACACCCACCTGTGTAACATTGTGTGTCCTCCCCCAGGTGAGAAACCACACGTGTGCAAGGTGTGCGGTAAAGGATTCAGCCAGAGCTCCAACCTCATCACCCACAGCCGAAAGCACAGCAGTTACCGGCCGTTCAGCTGCGTCCGCTGCAAGCACACCTTCCAGCGCAGGGTGGACCTACAGCGCCACCAGCAGGCGCAGTGTGGCTATGAAGACATGCTCACTCAACAGCCCATGAAGCAATAAAGTGATGGCCTTTTTGTACATAATGTTCAATCATTCATATTTGTAAAACTCAGAAGAATACACATGTGATGATGTCTCTGATACTCAGAAGTGCAACAATAAAACTTAACTGATTGTGTATGAGTGCTATTTTATCTCCTTGGTTTGTGTTCTGAGCTAAATTGTTTGTGTTGTAGATCAGCTGTATTGCCAACCAGGGTATTTTAAAAAAAAATCTGATTTGATTAATAGAATATACATATTACCGTTCAAATATAACACAAACATTAGCAAGTGTGTAAAAACTAATTTGCAAGCAGGCACAGAAGTTTAGCTAAAAGTAATAAATGGTAAAATAACTAGCTAAATGTAATGAATGGTAAAATAACTAGCTAAAAGTAATAAATGGTAAAATAACTAGCTAAATGTAATGAATGGTAAAATAACTAGCTAAATGTAATAAATGGTAAAATAACTAGCTAAAAGTAATAAATGGTAAAATAACTAGCTAAAAGTAATAAATGGTAAAATAACTAGCTAAATGTAATGAATGGTAAAATAACTAGCTAAAAGTAATAAATGGTAAAATAACTAGCTAAATGTAATGAATAAATGGAAAACTAGTTCAAATGATTGGCTAAAAGTAATGGAGAAAAAGTTGAAATAGCTAAAGGTTGAAATAGTTAGCTAAGGGTTATTTATCTAAAGGTTGAAATAAACTAAAGGCTGAAATAGTTAGCTTATTGTTGAAATAGTTAGCTAAAGGTTGAAATAGTTAGCTTATTGTTGAAATAGTTAGTTTATTGTTGAAATAGTTAGCTAAAGGTTGACATAGTTAGCTAAAGGTTGAAATAGATAGCTAATTGTTGAAAAAAGTTAGCTAATTGTTGAAATAGTGAGCAACTTGTTGAAATACTTAAACTAAAGGTTGAAATAGGTATCAGCTAGCTATATAGTTATATAGTTAACTATATAGTTATATAGTTAGCTTAAGGTTGAACAAAATTCCCCAGATTCCTGAGTTACAAACAACAACCGTCGAGCTAGCAAGCTACACGCTGAAAATAGCAATGGGTTTTGAGGAAAACCATGGAACAAGGCAGGCCTGCTTGGTTCTTTCTGGGAATGACTATAAAGATTTAGTAAGTTAAACTATTCCCCTCACTTCCTCTTTTATCTGGGTTGCATGTGATTTAAGAGTGAAACAGCAAGTCAACATGGATCTCAGCTCCTTTAATACATCTCATTTGCCACAAAAACACAACGTAGCTAAGTCACATAGCAACAAATGCAGCTTCCAGCTGATTCATTTACATCGCAAAGTGAAATTGACTCCAAAACACACAGTCACCCCTCGGTTCATCTTGACCTGGTGTTTCCGCCTCTAAAAGCAACAATGATGATGATGATGTGGTTTCTGTTTGAGTCACTTCAACCAGGTTTAGATCCTGTTGAATCCAGATAAACGTCTCTACGCGTAACAACTCGCTGCTGCTTTTGAGATGATTTTGATGCATAATTCACAATAAGGCGTTGTGTTGTTCACATGGTTTCGGTCCGCTCGCATGTCTGCAACACAGCGATGAATGATGGAGGAGACGTGCACAAACACTGGCTCTGCACACACACACACACACACACACACACACACACACACACAAGCTGTCCCAGTTCTCCTTCCTTTGATTTGCAGGAAATCCTGAGAAAGATAAAAGAATAACAACTGCTCAGACCTGATCTAGCATATCAGAGTTGAGATCTGCAGGTGCTCGCCTAATGCTGCTATTTTAACTGGAACTGCCGGTGTTTTAACCACTACAGTTTATTTTAAATACACCGCCACTCTGTGCCGCCCAGCTGGAGTAAATTGTACAGTTTTACTCTGTTATTTTTGTAAAAATGTAGTCTGGAAGGGAAGTAGAGTACATTTGAAAAAATGCTTTATACAAATGTTTCCAACACCTAATTACCTTTCGTGTTGTCTTCCCGTCAAAATTGAAAATCAACAATTTTGTGTTTTTTAAAAATATCTTTTTCTTAAATTCTTGTCCCTTTTTTCAACACTTTTGTTGCTTCTTTTCAATGTTTGTCCCTTTTTGGAAATTTAGGGTTAGGGTAACATGTGACACTAACTTATTTACTTTAGTTTTACAGTTATTTTTGGAATTAATGGTAAAAAAAACTCATTTATAGGAAATTATACCTCCAGACCAGTGGAGCAGAAAAAAACGCTCATTCACATAAGATTGATATGCATTTTACCCAATAAAACGGGTCTGCGACCCATTTTGGGTCCCGACCCTAAGTTTGGGAAACATTGTTTTAGAGGGACCGTTGTCCATCTAAAATGAAGACCAAGTCAGCAGCTGCCGCTAATTTCTTATAAAATATAAACAAAAAACTGCATCTGCAAATGGCTTTCCAAATTAGCAACTGTGTTTTCATCTTTGCTTTTCTTAAATTTGGCATAAATGAGCTTCCATACTTTGGCGAGAAATGTACTTTATGTTTTTTCACTTTGATTTTACACATTTCTTTTTCAAAATGTATTCATGAATTTCAACATTATAAATAAAAAGAATAAATATAGTTTATTAAAAAAATACAATTAAAAATAAATTAAAACAATATTTCAAATCAGAGATTTTCAAAGATATTTCACATACACACACACACACACACACACACACAAAAATAACATACCCAACTTTATAAAAAAAACCTAATAGGCCTATATTTGACCAAATATCTAAATTGCGTAATAAAAGAAAGTTATTTATATGTAATTTTTAAAATTGTATATACACACTAACACACGTATACATAACCTTTATTATGGAAACTGTAGACTACAGAACAGAAAGTAGGACTCACCTGCGGCGCTGCGCGGAGGGATACGCAGACTGCTGATCCAGCTGTTGCTCTCCCCGGCTTCCCTGTGAGGGGAGGGGGGCTGCACTCACAGCTCAACACACGCCCCCCTCATTTCACACACACACACACACACACGCACAAACACACGCACACACACACGCGCACACACGCGCATACACACGCACACTTCGTGTGAACCACGCGTGTCGCGTCAGACGTCTTTCTACAGCGACTTGTGGGTCGAAATATTTCTCAGTGCAAACTCATTTTACAACACCGAGGTAGAGTAAAAAGGGGGGGGGGGGGGGGGGGGGGGGTAGTAGTTGTAGTCCTAAATACAGAATTAAACGGGGAAATGGGAGGTCAGATGGAATGGTCTAACACGTCTAATAGAAATAAATAAGTTCAATAAAAGCAATAACACACTGCAGCTGTAACTCCTGCTTTTGACACACTTATGTTGCATGTGTTCTAAGGTCGGAGCTCAGGTGTTCGACTGACAGGTGAAATGTTCTGGGAGGGAACACACTCTCCAACCCTGACCCATGGTTAACCCTAACCCCCATGCCATGGATCATACTCTCCATATTTCTTGAGGTTTAGATGTTGCTTTTTCTCTACTTTCAATGTTTGAAAGAGAAATAAATAAGTTAAATTAAAGCAATTAGTTAATAGGGTGATTGTCCAGCTTGTACAGCTTGTACTGCTGAAAACTGTAATACATGTGTGACATTTTGAAGGAAGACTAACAGGTCTTTGAGGGTTAGAATTCTAGCTGATAGACAGGTGTTCAAGTACTTATTTGCAGCTATATCATACCAATAAATAGTTTTTAAAAAATCATATTTGTGATATCTGGATTTTTTCTTTTAGATTATGTCTCTCACAGTGGACATGCACCTACGATGGACAATTTCAGACCCTCCATGATTTCTAAGTGGGAGAACTTGCAAAATAGCGAGGTGTTTAAATACTTATTTTCCTCACTGTATATATATATATATATATATATATATATATATATCTCAGCAGTAGTATTCTGGCCCAACCAGATAACTGAAAAAAAGTCGAACCCTGTTGTATATCACGATACGATAGCTCTATATGACTTCATCGCAATATGACTCATTGAATGACGACAAATGATCATGTTGAGTAATTGCCCACCCATACATACTTTTCCTTGTCACATGGTTAGACATGGACGTCGTGAGGTCTATTTTAGGGGGGCTAAAGCTACCCCAAAACGTCCCCAAGCGTCCTCAAACAATACAGTGCGCTCTGTGTCACTCACTCCGTGGAATCAATCTTCCTCCACCATCCATCCATCCATCTGTTGGGCTCTGTTTTTAAACAACCCGTCAAAAAGATGTGTTTGAGGGACAGGCTGACGAGCGATCAATTGCACGGTAACGGTATGCATGACGAGCGAGGTCGAGAGTTGCTTTTTCCTGAATAACCGAACAGAGAAACCGCCAATGACAATACATTGATCACTGCTTCTGCATTGGCGTTCCCATCTTTGCCGAGTCGCAGTAGTTTCACATCCAGGCTGTGAAACAGGTTCCTGGGACTCGGCTGTGTGGTGGTTACTTTTAAAAATGTAATATTTGTTTTGCTTGATTTGCTAAACTAATATTATGGCAATGGAACTTTTTTGCTGACTTTTGTAGGGCTCTACGTGGACCAAAATGCGACAAAAGTCCCCCCAAAAAGTGACACGCAGTTATACAGTCAAAGACGTTTGACTTTTCTCAGTAAATAAACTCAAAGGATAAACTCCACATGTCTGGCCCTTGATGTGGTTTTGATCTTCCAGGGTCGATGGCAGTGAAACACAGCGGCGTGGCACCAGTGGACGAACCGATCGGATGAGCTGCCGATGACAATAACTTGATCACTGCTTCTGTGTTGGGTTCACATCTTTACTGAGTCACAGTTCCAACACATTTCAACAGCAAATGACAGAGGAGGAAACACAGATTTTGCGTAAATCACATATATAAGAACAAAAATTGTAAAAGCTTCTTGTCATTGGAAACTGATTGTAGTTAAAAAAAAAAAATCTGTGTTGTACAGAAAGACAGCGGAGAGAAAGGACGATGACTAGGTGACCTGTGTTAACAGTTAGCACATGACCAACCCCCCCCCACCCCCCCACCACACACATACTTGCTCTGCTTTCTTTTGTGACACAACACAAGCAGAATATTCTCTCTCCTCTGGCTCCCTCGTGTGGTAACTTACAGGTGGTGCATGATCACAGTTGATAATTTTGTCACCTGCTGAGGCAGGAACACCGTACACAACGAAACACACACTTAGCAGCGACAAACTCACAGCAGACACAGAGGGACAAGAGACGAGGGCGAGTGAGAGAAGAGACAAAGTGCTTCCTGTCAGAATGACTGATGGATTTAAAGGCTCTCTGAGCATTTCTGACGAGTGTTGGACAAACAGCCGGATCCATCGCCTCGTCTTCCTCTATTTAGTCCCATAATAATCTGGATTACCTTCTGTCATAACCACCACGTCCTCTTCCTTCTTAAAAGTCACGCAGTGTCACGCATCTGCAGACCAGGACTGTAGATGCGTGACATTTTCTTCTTCTTCTTTGCATGTGTGGTGTTTGCAACGAGCGATTTCAGACTCCACTGATGCCCGTTTACACACACACACACACACACACACACACACACACACACACACACACACACACACACACACACAAACAGACGGAGAGGACAAGAAAGAACAGTTAAGAGTGATCCTCGCCTCTCATCACCAATGAGTTCCTCTCTCCTGGTGCCGCCTCAGCGTCTCAGTCTCCTTTCAGAGTCTGTGGCTGGCAGTGGGCGGCTGACGCCCCCTTTGAGAACCATGTGACTCTAACAGAGGTCTGAGACGTAGTCAAAATCCTTGAAGTAGTCCTGTTCCTTGCGGGAGAGGGTGCGGCGCTCGCGGGGCGGCGTCAGGGTCGGAGCCTCGGCCGTGAACTCCACGTCGAAGTTGCTGACGTCTTCTTTTCCTCCGATGGTCGGGACGAACGGGGGCGGGACCTTCCTCTGAAGAAGAGCCTCCCAGTCCATGCCCTACACAAGATGCACTCGGTGATATTAAGGGGCAACTTCGGTACCAACCTGGACCATGTTTTCCCATGTTTTTGTGTCATAGTGACTGATGAGAACAACATTTTTTGATTTCAGTAGTGTATTGAGCAAGACCACTACAGGCTGCAATATAACCACTCGCTGCAATTGTGCATCGTCAATTTCCATCCACTAAAGTTTCTGTTTTTACCAGGCTCAGGATGTATATTATATATAAATTTATATTCTCAGGATCTGACAACATTAGGGAAAGGACCCCTGCAGAGATAGGCCTTTATGTTAAAGAGTAAGATCCTTTTTGTTTTACATGAAACAGCCCCGAAAGCGCTATCTCCAAACTCACCAGACTCCATTTAAATAATCACTAATTTTATCATCGTAAAACACACTTTATTCGATGTTGACAGATACAAAAAAAACGAAACAATCAAAAGCAGTCTTGGTTCGTCTTTCCACCATTCCAACAATCACCGCTCTGGTTTGGTTGAAATAAACTCTTAATTTACCCATTTCCATGTGGAAATATGCTGGCTCTAAACACCTAAAAGTGATGATTATTTACATGGAGTCTGGTGAGTTTGAACATAGCGATTTCGGGACTGTTTCATGCTAAACAAAAAGGTCTATCTCTGTAAGGATCCTTTCTATAATGTTGTCAGAGACATATAATAATAATAATCTAAGCCTGTCAGAGGCAAAAACAGAACTTTTTGTGGACAAAAATAAAGGTGTGCAGTTGCCCGTTAACGTTACATCGCAACTTGTTAAGTGACTTGCCTAACACTGGACCTTTTTTAAAGATTGTTGTTCCAATCAGTCACTTGGACACACGAAAGCAATGGAAAATAGTGTTGGAAAGGTTGGAAAATACAGAAAAGTTAGAAGAAAAAAAATAGACACTCACCCTGAAAAACGGTTGTTTTTTTACTTCTTCGGCGTCCTTTTCTCCAGAGCCCAGTCGTCTTTCGGGGTTCCTCCTCAACAACTAGCAACCGACAAAAAAACAACAAAACTTCATCATTTATTTACACAGTTTTTTACTTTGCTATCTAAGTGACGGGTTAAAAACATCACAAGGAAGAAAAGAGAGAAGTATTGGGAGAGTCTTACCCGTCTCATTATGCCGATGGCTTCGGTGGAGAGGAAGCGAGGGTAGCGCACTTCATCGTTCACAATGCTGTCAAAAACCTCCTCCTCATCGTCCCCTGGGAACGGAGACTGGAAGAAACAGACGCACATCAGTTTGCATTACATCAGGGGTCGACCGATACTGCTGTTTAGAAGCCAATACCAACTATCAATAGGTAATAAAACCGATATCTGGAACAGATGTTTACTTTTGACTATAGCCATCGATTAAAGTCAATTTTACAATTAGCTCACCGATTTCACACATATCTTATTTGTTTTTCTCCCACTTCAGAGTAACATTTTAATGAGTTCATGGTCTCAGTCGCTAGTTTTAACCCTCATGTTGCCCTCATGTTGCCCCCATGTTGTCTTCATGTTGCCCTCATGTTGTCCCCATGTCGTCCCCATGTTGTCTTTATGTTGTCTTCATGTTGTCTTCCTGTTGTCTTCCTGTTGTCCCCATGTCGTCCCCATGTTGTCTTTATGTTGTCCTCATGTTGTCCTATATCAATGTTCTTTTTAATTCCCCAAAATAACATGATTGATTCCACCCAACGCTCTTTGACAAGTACAAATCTCTACTTTCATTAATTTTGGGGCGTCTTATTCAATTTTATAGCATTGTAAAACAAATGGAAGTGTTTTTGAAATAGTATTGAGTAAAGGTTGACATATTCCAGTCTGTGATTATCATCAACATCCATTCCTTTAATTTTAGTCTCAATAATTCCTAATTTCTGCTTTTCTAACTCAAACATTAGGTATAATTTCCTAAAAAATGAGGTTTATTGACCATAAATTCCAAAAATAACTGTAAAACTAAAGTTAATAAGTTGGTGTTACGTAGTGTTGAAAACGTCAAAAAAGGGATAAACATTGAAAAAAAAGTCAAAAGTGTTTAATTTTTTTTAAAACATCGATAAAAACCGTCAACAAAAGTGTTGATTTTCAATTTCGACGGTGACAACACTGTTGTTCAATCCGTTTGTCGTGTTCTGCTAAGATGTTTTATACTAAGATGTTTTATGGCTTTTTTTTTTTTTTTTAATTGCGTTGCTGTTTTGTTGTTTTTTTGCACCTCCAACTGCAAATCAAATGTCCCATCGAGGGACAATGACGAACTCTGAATTCTTACCTCTCCGACCAACATCTCATAGACAAGCACCCCGAGCCCCCACCAGTCGACCGCCCGGGTGTACGAGGTGTCCGTCAGCACCTCAGGGGCCAGAAACTCCGGGGTCCCGCAGAAGGTGCTGGTCCGGTCCCCATAACCCATGCCTTTTAGAGAGAAGAACGTGTGAGGAGAGAGGGCAGATTTTAGTGAAGAAAAAGAAATATGACTTAAATATGACCTGAAATAGAAAAAACTAACTAATAAAACTGTAACATGGGCCATTAACTAACTAAAACTAAATAATGTCCCAAGGCTTATTCCCATTGTTATACTCTAGGACTTCTCTGAGGGACACATTGGAAAAAGACATCGAGGGTCAGACATGTGTGGTTTATTGACATGCTTGGAATTCATCGCAAAAGTCAAATATGCCATGAATGTTGAAGAAAGTGACTAAAAAGTTGCAAACAGCACCAGATATGTCGGAAATAGTGCCAAAAAGGCCCAAAATGTTGAAAAAAAATCCCCCAAAATATCTGAAATAATATATTGTTTTAATTATTATTTATTTTATATTTATTTTTTATTTTATTTGTGGGGACCGGATCAAAGTGCTCTAGTAAAACTCTTATCCAGACAATACATGTACTGTAGCAGGCGGTGGGATAGCTTTGCCAACGTGCTTTTTCACTTTCTTGGTCCTAATAAGTAAAACAATAAAATACATTTAAATAGTAAATGTTACGGGACACTTTGTAAACATGTCCTTAAAGCTACAGTGCGTAGTTTCTGTCTCCCCCATGAGGAATCGAACACAATAACAACAACAACACGGTCTGCGCATCCACATGACACAAAGCTTACGCGATCGCACACCACCCACACCCACTCCCCCCTCCTCCACGCAGTTACTAGTAGCCAAGGAGGACACGGAGGGTTAAAAAGACACGATGGACTCTTCAGAAGAGGTCATTTGAGTTTTAGCACGGGAAAGTCACCAGACGACACAATCTGAACACAGTCATACTGGGAAATCCAGAGAGAGAGAGCTGTGTGTGGAGCTGGTAGTCTTAATTAGCTTCGTAGCAACTCCTTTGGCAACAGCTTAAATGAAACAAATGCTTATTAATATCAAAACCTTACGCACTAAAGCTTTTAAGCCACTTAAACTCTCTCAGTGTCACACTTTGTGGGCCGATTATTGAACGTTGTAGTGGTGAGAGACACATCAATGCTTACAAAATAAATGATGTAATTAAGCAAGAAAGTCAATGTCCCCTAATGTGTGGAACCTTTCCTCATCTGGTGTTGAATAAATAACCACTGCTCACCTTCTTTACAGAGCCCAAAGTCGGCTATCTTCACAAAACCCTCTGTGTCGAGCAGCAGGTTGTCCAATTTAAGGTCCCTGACAAAGAAAAGGAAGTTCATGTCAATTAGAGTTGGAAGTTGGATTTAATAAAAAGATATCAGGAGTATGTTTTCAGGATGCTAAAAAATCAACACAGTTTCAAGAGTAGTACTCTGTGTCCGACCAAATTCTGTACATACTGTGTAGTTATGTATTATGTATTACCAGAGTCATAGCCTGTACATACCTGTAGGGATAATAACTCATTTGGACACATATTTCCTTCCAAAGGCCAAGGGAACTTCATAAGGATGCATAGTAACCCATGTAATAACTGGCCTTTAATAATAAAAACCTGCCTCTATGGGAGTTTAACAAAGGGGGGTGTGACCCCCCTGTATTTTAAAGAAAAACATTTAATTATGTAGGATACATTATTCTTTCACAAAGAAAATTGGTGTCCTTAAAAGGCTGAATTTTCCTACATTTTTTGAATTAAGGCATTAAGGCACAAATTCCAAAAGATGACCTTTATTCCTCTTTTTAAATCAAATTAAGCCTGGGTGTGTAAACTTATACAAGCCACTGTAAATATCTTAATGTCTTAATCTACCCGCATGTGGCGGGTGCCAATGTCAAACCCTGTATACAACAACAACGGTGCGGAGGCACAAAGAACAGCATGTATGTGTCAAAGTACTCACCTATACACAATCTTATGGTCATGAAGGAACTGCAGACCCAGGACCACACAAGCCGAGTAGAAGCTGTCGGATAAAAACCAAAAAAATATAAGGAAAGGAACACAATTGAACATAAACGCCGCTTCACACCTCTACTTATTGACGCTTCTTGGTACATTGATAGATGCATAGACGCTGACACATAGGTTTCTCCTATTGAACACACATACACACACACAAACGGACAAAGACAGCAGAACTCACACAGCACGGGGCTCAGAAAAGACGTCGGCATGTATGTGCATCATGAGGTCGCCTCCCGCCGTGTACTCCATGACAAAACACACATGTTCTGGCGTCTGGAAACATGCAAACAAGTTGACCAGGAAGGGGTGGTGGGAGCCGTTGACGGCCTCAAAGATCCGCTTCTCACACATCAGACTGGAGACGGACAGAGGGGGGGGGGGGGGGGGGGGGGGGGGGGGGGGGGGGGGGGGGGGGGGGGGGGGGGGGGGGGGGGGGGGGGGGGGGGGGGGGGGGGGGGGGGGGGGGGGGGGGGGGGGGGGGGGGGGGGGGGGGGGAGACAGCGATTACTGTATAGGTGGAGTTATGATGAGACGAGAGCTTTGCCTTGGAGATGAGGCTTTTCGGTCGAGGTCAGAGTGTGTGTGTGTGTGTGTGTGTGTGTGTGTGTGTGTGTGTGTGTGTGTGTGTGTGTGTGTGTGTGTGTGTGTGAAAAATACAATTACCTTTCCACTTCATCCCTCGCTACGATGTCTCCTTTCTTCAGGGCTTTGATGGCGTACAGGCCGGCTGTCCTTTTGTACTCTGACAGCAACACCTGCAGACAATCAAATTCAAAGACTCAAAGCGTTATCGTGTGTCACGTAACGGTAGAAAATTGTCTTCGGTTTGGGGCTCACGGACCACATAAAATCTTTTTAAGAAAAACACCCGTGAAAGACTCGCATAAAACGACATTAAAAGCAAACAATTGAGAACAACTTCTCCTCAAATAAATAAGAGCAGATGTGCAAACCGCATTAAAAAGAGGTTTCATACAGTCTGTTTTTCCTCATTTAAAATGTATACTGCAGTGGGAATCAAAGAGTTCTTCTAGTGGATTTTTAACTAAAACTAAATATAAGGCTGGGTAATATATCGATATGGTTTTAATATTGTGATACGAGACCAGATATTGTGATATAAGACTAGGCATTGTGATATGAGACT
>NC_048421.1:1475730-1479562 GCF_013103735.1 Etheostoma cragini | reverse complement strand
AAAATGGCCGTTGGTCAAGCGCCCCCCCCCCCAGCCTCCACCATAATGTGTTGATTGAATTCTAACATTTTTCCAGCCACACTGACAGAAAACAGATCCTGACTTAAACTCTGGAGGAATTCATCATCGCACATCATCAAAATGTAAAAATCGAGTGTTCTCGTGAATTAAACTCTAAAGTACCTCTCTCTCTCTCTCCCTCTCTCTCTCCCTCTCTTTCTCTAGTTCTTCCTCTTCATGACTCCAGTCCTCTCTCCCCCTGCTATCGCCTTCTGTTTGCGTTCTTCACACTGGGAAAGTACCGCCGATTTGGCATTGATCAAATTAAATCTCCCCTCCATCCAATTATGTCTCATTAAAGCTGTCTCGCTGAGTTTCCCCTCCTCCATTTCTCCACTCGTTCATCCTCCCGCTGCTCTGTCGTTTCTTAGATGTCACACAGTGCAGCGGCCTGAGACTAGAGCACGGTTTCCAAACCCAACACGGCAGGTAGGAAGTGAGCAAAAGAAGCAAAAAGAGGAACATTATAGTGTCAAGACGCCCATCTTTCCCCCCCTGCGGTCTGCCTCCCTCCCTCCATCCCTCCATCCCTCCATCCCCCCCTCTCTCACCGAGGCAGCCGGTGCGTCCACCACATCTCTCCTGATATCAACTTTTGGGGGAGAGTCGCTGCCCAGGTTCAGCTTCTCCACGGAGATCTCTCTGCACACACAAAGAGAACAACTAGATTAGATTGGATTAGATTTTACTTTATTCATCCCACAGCGGGGACATTTCCTTGTTACAGCAGCAGCGTTTTCTACGATAAGAGCAAAAACAGACAAAAACACAAGTAAACACACAACAAGCAAACAGCAGACAGTGAGCAGAAGGTGAATGTAAGTGACGTCAGATAAAAGGTTTCGTAAAGTGCGGTCGCCATGGTACAGAAAAACAATATTGCATTGTAAGTGAGGGACGTTAAATTTAAATTAAGTTGAATATGTAATTAAAGTAGTTTAGCAAAAGTAGGTAACCACAAATAATATTGAAAAGGTAAGTACTAGTAACTGAAAAAAATATATAAAAACAGACAGTAAGATATCCAGAGTGTGTGGAGTAAATAAAACAAATCAGATTTTCTGTAACGGAGGCACACGTTAAAACACTTCGCTGAAACTGGACCTCACCGCCGTGGGAGGAAGATGATGAAGAGGAGACACTACAGGTGAGAACAGTCAATATTTCATCTAACAGGTATCACCATGAAACTTCCCCAGTTGCATCCATCTTCACCCCGTTGTTAGGATATATAATCTGTTATAAATCAGGCTGTGAGTGATATCTGACCAAAGCCATGTGTAAAAAGCTTCAGAGCGTGAATGAAAGTGGAAAGTTGGGTCATGGTTTATGGTCTTTATGAATGAAATTCCAGACCTATTTCCCAACATAAAAAAGAACGAAATGCAGAGTCACAAAAGCAGGGCTTGGCGAGTCCGGTCTTGGACTCGAGTCCGGACTCAAGACCATTGACCATGACCATGGCTTTTGGTCTTGAACGAGTCCAGGTGTCTTTATTATGTTGATGGTAATATTGGATTGTTAAACCTTTAATAAGCCATTTTATTGACACGTGAACACTGAGACGTCAGATATCAACATGAAACTTCCCCAGTTGATTACTGACATCAAGACAATTTTTTGATATATTACAAGTTTTCTGAAATGCAAAGTTTAAAAGGTCCAATATGCAAAGGGTTGAGCCCCCTGGAAAGGTCTAAAATAATCATTTATTTTGCAGAGTAGGAGTCATGCTGGGTGTTACCTACCCTGCGCTGTGTGTGAGCGTGCTGCTTGAGAAGCTGGGGGTGTAGGCGGGCGCGTTGCTGCCACTGGGGATGGCGTTCCTCAGCAGGCGGACCCAGGTGGCGATGTCCACATTCATCTGACGAGCACGCACGAACGCTTTCCCTGGAACACACAGAGTGGAACATACAGTCAACATCTTAAATAACTACAATGGCGACTGGGTCTCATTATTGCCTGAATTCTTATTATCACTTTTACTTAAGTAAAGGATCTGAATACGTCTTCCCCCGCTGGTTAGATGACGTAGTAACACAGGTACACAGCCTGTGAAACGTCATAAAACACTGTATTTTTGCTTAAATTAACAATTACCATCGACAGTTGTACTCCTTAGAACTAATGTTAGCATTGAATTGCGGTTAAACAAAGGAACCGCAACAGAACTAAAACAAAGAAGTATTGATTTTTGAGTCTGGTGGGTTTAGCGTTAGCGGTTCCAGATCTTTTTCTGGTTAAACAGAAAGGTCTCGAAGAGGGTTTTAAATGTCTGTCTCTGCAGGGATCCTTTCTATAATGTTGTCAGACACTTCGAATATTAATCGGAGCTCGTTAGCCGCAAAAACAAGCGCTTTTACAACATAGGAAAATTTGGTTCAGGTTGAAAAACAACGACAATTACCCTTTAACGCTCAGCATAGTAATTATGCGACGGCAGATGTTTACACAGATGCATCTCAGATTATTTCTTATTTTACATTAATTATGTCATTCTGTGCCTGTTGTTTTATGTTCATTATTTGTCTATTCTGAAGCACTTGAAAATAAAAACACTTAAGAGTACCATTACATGCACCAGCATCTCATTTTGCATTAATTATGTCTATTCATGTGAAGCACTCGGTGCGTGTCATTTCCTTATTTTTTTAGCTGTACTTCTTGTATGTGAGGTGCTATACAAATAAAGTGTATTATCGTCATTATTATTGTTATTACCGAGGTTGGACTGTCCACTCATATTTATCCAGATGAATCCCAATTAGTATGATTGTATGAAAGTAATTGTTACATTTGTGTGAGATAGGTCCACAACTCTTCTGCTTTTCATATTCTTCAGTTTCAAACACGTTGACTTAAAAACATCTGGCTAAAAACGTCTCATGTTTCTTTTTCTTGAAAGACATGCCCCATCTCATTTTGGCATGACACTGTGGAAGTGTGGTGCTATTCGGAGCCTTGTTAGCAGTATTAAATAGAGATTTGTTTGTACTTCCTCCATGCCCTGACTACTAGCTTTATAAGGTAATCAGCGGTTAGCACTAGCTTGTTTCAAGCTCCAGACACATTGTTTAGAAGGTTCGACTCGGTACACATGTGTTATTAACCCCTAGGTTCATTTTGCACTGGAATTGTCCTTTAAAGAAACACATTGTAGTTTCATTAGGGCAAATGTAGGATTTAAACCATATTCTGGACTAAAACCCAGGATATCTCGGCCTCTGCTGCTTTGAATTTGGAGATATACCAAATCCAACTTTGTCTTGTTGGGCTCCCAATGTTATGGGAGTGTAATACTAAATCCCTGGAGAAGCCCTTTAAGGCCAAAGTCTAGGTTTCTCAAATTCATCTGAATTGAATAAGACCAGCAGGAACCCTGAATAAGACTCGGGGATCTGAAAACTAACGTGTAAAAACACAGCGTTTTAATTCCTTCACCAGTGAAGTGATGCTCTGTATTTTAGATCGGTGGCTGTGTGTGAACACGTGGACATACCGTGCTGTTTAGAGAAGACCTTCTTCTGCCTCTGGAGTTTTCGGCCTCTCTCTATTACGGGGTTAAAGAAAGTCACCTAAAACACAAACGACATGTTACAACAACAACCTACAGTAAGGGATTGTTGCATGTATTATTAGTAAGGTAAACTTATCTACGGTTTGAAAAAACTTGATTGAAAAATGCATCAAAATATAAAATAATGGTCGTCATGTATTTTAAGTCTATTAATTCAAGATAATGGTTCAGATGATCCCTTGGGGGGGGGGGGGG
>NC_048421.1:1462302-1475630 GCF_013103735.1 Etheostoma cragini | reverse complement strand
GTGTGTGTGTGTCTGTGTGTCTGTGTGTGTGTGTCTGTGTCTGTGTGTCTGTGTGTGTGTGTCTGTGTGTCTGTGTGTGTGTCTGTGTCTGTGTGTCTGTGTGTGTGTGTGTGTGTGTGTGTGCGTCCTGTACCTCGGCCAGCAGCAGCCCCTGTGGCTCCAGCTCCAGCTGGACTCGGTGCCGCTGGTTGTCCAGGAACTCTTCCAGCTTCAGGTACTTGAGAGCGCACAGGGAGCGGTAATCTCTCCAGTACACTGCGATCTCCATCTCCCTGGACTAGTCACACACAAAAAACACACACAATGTAACATTCATTCAGGTTCAAAACAACTTTATTAATCCCACTATAGGCAGCTCTGCACAATGAGAAACAAACAACAACAACACAACAACAATCGAATGCCCCAAGGAGATCCTGCCCCTTCAAAACAAGAACAACCCTCGAGCTACACAATGAAAATGGGAAGTTTTGAAATACAATCGGATGCAACAAGGCATGATTGTAAAGAATTTGCTTAGGGCATTTCTTTTGGGACCGGTTAGTCCACATGGTGATACACTGGTAAGAGATAATGAGGTGTAACAATGGAGATAATGAGGTATAACCATGTATCAGCTGATTTAAATAGCTCATGTTTTTGTACTGTGTGAACAGTTAACTTCATTTAATACTGCATGTGGTGTTTTCTTTAGCGGGGTGCAGATGTTCCATTAGAACATCTTCCTTCCAGAGACTATTTTGCAGAGCCGCCGTCGCTGCGCTTCCTAAGACGCCTGGTGATTGGTTGAAAATACAAACAACCCAAGCTCTTTTTCTGCTATCCCAGAATGTGTCTGTGGTGTGGTTTTTTGTGTGTGTGGAGCATCAAGTTCCGGCTGAATCAAACGCTAACGGAGTGAGCGTGATCGGAGTCTTACTCTCTCCAGCTCCAGAGTGAAGCTCTGGTCCCAGGCCTGCTCTCCGACCGTCCTCCACGCCGTCTGCCCCACCACCGTGTTCTCCAGCTTCAGCACGGCGCTCACCTCCGCTGTCACACACACACGCACACACACACACACACACACACACACACACACACACACACACACACACACACACACACACACACACACACACACACACAGCAACTGATAAACAGCATGCATACAAGTCCACCACGTAGTTGTAAACTGATCATTTAACCCTTGTGAGGTATTTGGGTCAAATTGACCCGTTTCAAATTTTTACATTTTGGTGGCGTCCTTTCCTTATTTCCTGTGATAAACATGTATTCCTGACTCAGGACATTATTCTGGATATGACACTTATGTTGTTTCCATAGTGGATTTTTAACATGAATTATAACCTTATGACTAAAAACAAACCCCACTTCCATGTTTAATAGTGTGCTGGTAGAGACTGATGCATTCCCTAAACATAGATGTTATCTCAGCTGTTGGAAATGGAGATAAAGACAATATTTGGTAATAGATTATGAAGTAAAATGTTATTTCAGAATTGTGTTTAAAACCCCAAATAAGTCCCGGGTCAGTTTGACCCGAGAGGGTCCCAAAAGTGAAGACAACACCAGGGTTAAAGTAAGGGTGTAATGATACATTGATCTGGATCGATCTAATCCTCAACGATCCAGTATTAATGACACAAAATGAAAATATTGACCCATATTGTCATCTTTGAGATTCCCAGTGTTTCCTCTGTTGATTGTCCAAGTGAAAATCGTTAATTCTCTGGCACGACTATTTTGCAGCGGCTCTTAGCAGAGTTCAGCACCGCCCAGGACGATTCGGATTGGTTTAAAGAAATGCCAATAAACCAGAGCATGTTTTGCTATTTGGAGTAGCCAGACCCTCCTTCAGAGGGCCTTGGAGGAGGGTCGGCAATGCCACACTAGACTTAAAATTCTCAGCATGAGCCTGAATTTGACCGCGGTCCGGGTCGGACCGGGCCCTCAATCAAGCCCTTGTGTTTGGGTCCCTTCTAAGTGGACAATTCAATTCAATTTTATTTATAGTACCAATTCATAACAAGAGTTATCTCAAGACACTTTACAGATAGAGCAGGTCTAGACCACACTCCAGAATTTACAAGGACCCAACAGGTCTAGTAGTCTCCTCCAGAGCAAGCAACAGGGCCACAGTGGTGCACTTGACAGTTTTATATATGTAATATCGGTCGCAGGCCCCTGAACTGAATCAAGTCCAAATTGTATTGTGGCAGTTTTTGTGATATCAGCAAATATTGTACCGTTATCCAAAGATATGGTATTACATCGTGATTGCATGAGTGATTTAGAGCCCTGATTTAAAGGGCATCTGTTCAGAATAAGAGCTGAAAGGCTTACAGGAGAGCTCCTCGCTCTTGCCGGGGATCTTGAGGCTCATGCTGCTGGTGCTGCGGCTGTAGAGGCCGCTCAGTTTGAAGGAGGAGCGTCCGTCTGCCGGAGAGTACGAGGGAAGAACCAGCGGGCTCCCTTTGGTCCGGCCCGGGATCACCTCCAGCAGCCCCACACAGCCCAGGAGACGCACCTGGAGAGTACCTGTAGGAAGACAAGGCCCTTTAATTCAAATGGTTTTATGTTTTTATGAGTTATAAAGATTAGTGCTCAAAAACAGCCGACTCTGAAGGAACGATTTTAGCCATCTGGCCAAAATGCTAAACGACGCTAGCTTGAAGCTAGCCTCAGGGATGGTTTTGGTGGAACATGTAGTCTAGCTAGCTGTCTGGATTTACCCTTTAGAGATCTGTGGACCAGGTAACCATAGTCCTGCATGTCTGTATTTACCATGGCAACAAGGCCATGAAAAAGGCAACAAAAATGGCGACGAAAAGGCGACGAAAAGGAGGTAAAAAGGAGGTGAAAAGGAGGTTAAAATGAGGCGAAAAGGAGACAAAAGGCAATAACGTTTCTACCAATGTTATGTAACCCTGGTCGTCAACAGAAACTCAGATTGGACAGATAGTCTAGCTAGCTGTCTGGATTTACCCTGCAGAGACCTGAGGACCAGGTAACCATAGTCCTCAGATTGGACAGATGGTCTAGCTAGCTGTCTGGATTTACCCCGCAGAGACCTGAGGACCAGGTAACCATAGTCCTCAGATTGGACAGATAGTCTAGCTAGCTGTCTGGATTTACCCTGCAGAGATCTGAGGACCAGGTAACCATAGTCCTCAGATTGGACAGATAGTCTAGCTAGCTGTCTGGATTTACCCTGCAGAGACCTGAGGACCAGGTAACCACTGTCCTCAGATTGGACAGATGGTCTAGCTAGCTGTCTGGATTTACCCCGCAGAGACCTGAGGACCAGGTCACCATAGTCCTCAGATTGGACAGATAGTCTAGCTAGCTGTCTGGATTTACCCTGCAGAGACCTGAGGACCAGGTAACCATAGTCCTCAGATTGGACAGATAGTCCAGCTAGCGGTCTGGATTTACCCTGCAGAGACCTGAGGACCAGGTCACCATAGTCCTCAGAAATCAGCCGCAGGTTAGAGCGCCAACACAAGGAAGTGGAAGGGGACGGACATCGGCGAAAAAAACATGCATCTGGTGGACTTTCCTGCGTAACAGGAGCAATCCCGGAAGTGGAAGATCGTTGCTTCTCTCCCACGACTACTTTGCAGCGGCTCTTAGCGGAGTTTAGCTCCGCCCATGACGATTCTGATTGGTTTAGAACAAGAAATGCCAATAAACAAGAGCAGCATTTTGCTAATTGGAGTAGCCAGGCCCTCCTTCAGAGGGTCTTGGAGGAGGGTCGGCAACGCGAGACTAATGGCAGACCAGAGTTTAGATTCTCAGCTCGAGCCCAAACTCGACCGCGGTCCGGGTCGGGATGATATTACCCGCCACTATCCTCGAGCCGGGCCGGGCCGGGCCAGGCCGGGGCGTATCTCTGGGTATACGTTCCGCACTAACTTGAGTGTGAGGTAAACTGGGCTAAAATCCTATCTCCACCTTTAGCACGGTTGTCCATAATTTCGCAACCAGGCCAGATTGTTTCAGATATCTCTCCTATATCCGGCGCGTTGTTGGCCAGTGCGTCGGCATGGAGACCGCGGGAAAGGACAGTATTAATTAGGTGATCAATTAATTGATTAGGTGACAAGAAAGTCTCCTGTATGGTTGTAGACTCAAACCTCAAACTTGTAGTTGAGAACGTCAGTTGTGACTGCCCACGTGTTAAACAGTTGTTTCATAATTACAGTTAATGTTTTTTTTTTTTTTATTAAACATCTACGTTTTCTTTTTAATTCTACTTTTTTAAATCCTTGTCCTAGACAACCGTGCCAGTTTTTCTAGGTTTACCATTTTAAAATGTAAGCTTTTTTTGTCAATATTTAGCGTTCTTTTACAATACAAGGCTCTTTTCCTGCTGTTTTGTCACTTTTGATGTTTTTGAAGCCTTTTTTGTCATTTTTTTTAATGTTTTTGAAGCTTTTTTTGTCACTTTTTATGTTTTTGACACTTATTTCGTCACTTTTTTATGTTATTGAAGCTTTTTCTTTTTTAATTTATTTATGTTTTTGAAGCTTTTTTGTCATTATTCTATGTTTTTTAAGCTTTGTTTGGTCACTTTTTGATGTTTTTGTCACTTTTTTGTCACTTTTTTGTCACTTTATTTGTAATTTCTTTCAGAAGTTTTTGTTTGTTTTTTCAACATCCTTGATTATTTTGATTTATTTTTCATGCGAGAGCGACCTGTGAGTGGCGAGGGCTTGCTCATGGTGCTGTACTGGTTGTGGACGTAGGGGGTGCTGTTGCGGGCGCTGAAGGACGAGGAGGAGGCGAGCACCAGCTCCTCCTTGATGAGACACGCCTTGGGGTGATCCTCGGGGAGCTCCTGCAGCCGCTGCTCCAGGGAGCAGCGCACCAGGTCCAGGCGCTGCGTAGACTCGCTCAGACCACACTGAGCCTGCACGCACAAACACACAAAACACACACATTATCAACACTGAGCCTGCACGCACAAACACACAAAACACACACATTATAAACACTGAGCCTGCACGCACAAACACACATTATCAACACCGAGCCTGCACGCACAAACACACATTATCAACACTGAGCCTGCATGCACAAACACACAAAACACACACATTATCAACACTGAGCCTGCACGCACAAACACACAAAACACACATTATTATCACTGAGCCTGCACACAACACACACAAACAGTCCTATCCCTAGTTGGACCAGCCCTATCCCTAGTTGGACCAGCCCTAGCCCTAGTTGGACCAGCCCTAGCCCTAGTTGGACCAGCCCTAGCCCTAGTTGGACCAGCCCTAGGCCTAGTTGGACCAGCCCTAGCCCTAGTTGGACCAGTCCTAGCCCTAGTTGGACCAGTCCTAGCCCTAGTTGGCCCAGTCTTAGCCCTAGTTGGACCAGTCCTAGCCCTAGTTGGAACAGCCCTAGCCCTAGTTGGACCAGTCCTAGCCCTAGTTGGACCAGTCCTAGCCCTAGTTGGAACAGCCCTAGCCCTAGTTGGACCAGTCCTAGCCCTAGTTGGCACAGCTCTAGCTCTAGTTGGAACAGTCTTAGCCCTAGTTGGCACAGCTCTAGCTCTAGTTGGACCAGTCCTAGCCCTAGTTGGAACAGTCTTAGCCCTAGTTGGAACAGTCTTAGCCCTAGTTGGACCAGTCCTAGCCCTAGTTGGACCAGTCCTAGCCCTAGTTGGACCAGTCCTAGCCCTATTTGGACCAGTCCTAGCCCTAGTTGGAACAGCTCTAGCTCTAGTTGGACCAGTCCGAGCCCTAGTTGGACCAGTCCTAGCCCTAGTTGGAACAGCTCTAGCTCTAGTTGGAACAGTCTTAGCCCTAGTTGGACCAGTCCTAGCCCTAGTTGGAACAGCTCTAGCTCTAGTTGGACCAGTGGATTAAAACAAGAATGTTTTTAGATGAAACCGCCTCCCGCCGGCTCTCTGACCTCAGCTATGGCCTTCTTGTCGTGGACCTTGCCGGCCCCCAGCAGGCGCAGCATGTTCTTGGCTCCCTCGGCCATGGCGTGCTCCACGCGGTAGTGATGCCACAGCTCCTCCACGCGCAGCTCCACCCCGTCATGCGTACCTGGGACACAGTGGCGGGTTAAGTCGGCAACAAGGGACAGCAAAACATGGCTAGTACCATTTTCAAAGTTACCAGCCAAGCAGATTTTACACCAGCTACTTTTTTCCAGGAAAAATAAGACAGATTATGAGCGTCGCCTGGGGCTTGGCACAAAATTATCGGTCCTGTATTAAAAAAAAAAAAAAAAGGCATTTTCTATGGGCACCAAACACACACCCAACCGCCCAAATGTCTTGCCGGAGAACAGACCAATCCGTAAACACCGACTTGTCGGATGGTTTCTGCAGCCTGCCGATTTAAACAGACGCTTCGCTTCATTCATCACCAGCCGAATCAGCTCGTAACTTTAAATTGTACCAGCCAAAGTTCCTTTTAAATCGACGTTTGGCAGGTTGGCGGGTGTTAGTTTTAAGATGCAATGTGTAGGAATCACTGCCTTCTAGCGTTGAGATTATATATCGTAATCAACTCTCTCGCACCATGCAGTTCCAAGTATTTATGATGAGTACAACAAACTGTCTTGTTGATGTTTTTCTTGTGTGGGATAATTTGTTTTCACATAAATGTGTGTGTCCTGTTTAGGGAAATGCTTCATTGACTCAAATATTTACTCTTAAACGTGCAATCATTGTGGCCACTTGGGGGCAGCAAAAAGCTGGAGTCCCCCCCCCCTTTAAATAAATATAAATTATAAGCTCCTTAAGCAGAAAGAGAAACAGAAAAAGATCATTTAAATGGCAAGTTAAGTTCCAAAGCCCTTTTTATTTAATGTGTTAATGTATCCTCTACACAAGCCCAAAGTTTCGTGAATCGAGATACCACTAGACTTGAAATATGTCGCTTTAAAAGGTACATTAACCCTTGGGTTGTCCCCCCCTCCCGGGTCAAAAACAGACAAAATCTGACATTTTTGTCCCTTTTTCAGGTAATTTTTTTAGTTTTCACTAACACAACCTTACTAGTTATACTTCCTTTTGGAATTCATGGTCAATAACCCTCATTTATATAGAATTATACCTAATGTTTGAGTTAAAAAAGCAGAAACTAGGAATTGTTTTGACTAATAGTTCAGATCAGAGGAATGAAAGAGTATTTGCAAAGAACGTCGGAAGGAATCCAATCCATTTTTTTGGTGGTACTTATTTGGTGAAAAAGAAACCCATATTTCAGATATACAGTAGATTACAGAGTAGATACATTTTTTACAGGGGTCAGATTTGACCAAACGAACGCTCCTTAGAAGCTTGCACCAAAATCAGCTCGCTGTCCTTTCCATTCCTTTCACCGTTGCTCTAAGCTTTGTGTTTCTCCTTCTGGCTTTTCCTCCCAGACTCCGTCTTCCTACACCTCCACCTGACTCTGTCGTGATCTCTGACTCAGTCCGTCTCAGTCGCGCCCCCCTTCCTGGCTCCCTGCATCAGTCCTGCCTCCTCTGTAACCTCTGCTCAATGAGCCGTGGCTTTTAGTTGTTGGGCAACATCAAGCGGATGCAGGAACATCAATACGCCTCTAACCTGACAGAGAGAGGGCTGTAATGGAGTGTGTGTGTGTGTGTGTGTGTGTGAGACCGGAAGACCGTACACTGGGAAGTTCTGAGGCCCGGATTGATTGATCCATTACCAGCGCATCATAAAATATGCAGTGCTTATAAGCTTAGTAAGAGAGTGAATGACAGGTGGGATGAAAGAGGAGTTGAAAGATGAGAGAGTGAGGATTTAAAAAACAAAAACAAAAATCAAATATGTACTTTGGTTGTCCTCGGACTGCTCCGTGGCCTGCATGGCCTTCCGGACCTGCATGCGGATGATGTCGATCTTGGTCTTGCTGTCCTGCAGCATCTGCTGAGCCGACTGGAAAAGCTTCTTGTCCTGCGGGGGGGGGGGGGAACAGAGATGGTCGAAATATACATATACATCCCAAATATACATACAAATATTACAGAATCAGCAGTGTTGAGAGTTAAGGGTTTAGCTAGAAGAGTTCCACAGAAGAAAATAATAATAATAATAATAATAATACATTTTATTTATAATGCACTTTTCATCAATAGATCGCAAAGTGCTACAGGTAAAAAAAGAGAAAAATAAAACAAAAAATAAAGAATAAAAAAAGAAAATAAAGCTATTCTTAGAAGAGAGGATAAGAAACGTCTAAAGGGACCAACAGCTTTGCTAAAAAAAAGGAAAAGAAATGTTTTAAGGCCTTTTATTAAATGAATTGGTCTCATTTTATCTCGAGATCCTCCTGCTAACGGATTAAGTTCCTATAATTTATTTGATCAGCAAACTGTCAGTGTCGGCTACGCCCTACTACGCCCTACTACACCCTACTGCACCCTGCTACGCCCTACTACACCCTGCTACGCCCTGCTACACCCTACTACGCCCTGCTACACCCTGCTACGCCCTACTACGCCCTACTACGCCCGCTACAGCCTGCTACGCCCTACTACGCCCCGCTACGCCCTGCTACACCCCGCTACGCCCTGCTACACCCTGCTACGCCCTACTGCATCCTACTACGCCCCGCCCCACTACACCCTGCTACGCCCCACTACACCCTGCTACGCCCTACTACACCCTGCTACGCCCTACTACACCCTGCTACGCCCCACTACACCCTACTACACCCTACTACACCCTGCTACGCCCTACTACGCCCTACTACACCCTGCTACGCCCTACTACACCCTGCTACGCCCTGCTACGCCCTACTACACCCTACTACACCCTACTACGCCCCAGTACACCCTGCTACGCCCCAGTACGCCCGGCTACGTCCTACTACGCCCTACTATGCCCTCCTACGTCCTGAACCGCCACCATTATGTCTAAAAATAAAAAATTTCAATTTTGTTGTGTTCTGGTGAACTTTGCTGAAATTTGTACCTTTTCTGACTCAGTCTACGGTGCTCATGTTAGATTAGATTAGATTAGACTTTATTCATCCCACAACGGGGACATTTTCTTATTACAGCAGCAGCATTTTCTTCTTCAATAACAGTAAAAAAACAAAAACACACAAAACAAGTAAACACACAAAAAATACAGGCAAAACATTAGAAAATGATTATATGGTAGATTGAAAGTACGCAAAATGGCGTCAAATTAAGGTATTTTAAAGTGCGATTGCCATGATACAAGAAACAATATTGCGCGGTGTACGTTACGTTAAAATTAAATTAAATGTGTAATTAGAGTAATGAAGCAAGTTGGTAGCATAATATAAATTATATTAACCTGTGACCATGAATATTGAAAAGTAAGTACTTGTAATAAAATAATTTATGTAAAGGAATAATTTATGTAAAGGAATTTCTAGTAGGTTTTGGAGGGGGGGGGGGTGCACTGGCCAGTTGTGATGATGCTTGAGATAACTCTCGTTATGATTTCATACGATAAGTCTCTTTGTCCACGTTGCTTGAACAAAGGACCGTTTTTCAACAGTTTGTGCAGACGGTAGTGGGTCCGTGCAAATCTCAGATAACTTTGTGAGTGAATTTCATCTCAGATTTTGGTCCATTCTGTTGTTTCCTGTAACGTTGTGTAAAACCTTGGCTAGAAACCCATCCTGGTCCGAGAGAATCTTACTACTTGGGAGCTTATTTTCTCCACCGCGGAGTGGAAAACACACGTCTGAACCAGCCTTCTGAATTGGACCTGAGAGAACTTTATAATTACATTTCATTTAATTTATACTCTCTAATGATCCCCTATGTGGGAAATTACAACTTACACTCTATTTTGTTAGTAATCACTGCACACAGGCCTGAGATACACACACATGCTCAGGTCCTGAGTGAACTGGCATCTCTCCAGCTACCAGTCCACACTCCGTACTAAGGTCCATACGGGGCCTAGAACCAGCGACCCTCCGGTTCCCAACCCCTCTCTACGGACTGAGCTACTGCCCCCCCCCCACCCCCACCCAGTACCTTGGTGCCTCCGTTGGCGTAGATGGGGATCATGTTCTCGGCTCCCTGTTTGACTTTGAGCTCGATGTTCAGCTGGCGCTCCAGAGCCGCGATGCGCCGCTGGTTGGTCGACGTCCGGTTGAGCGAGTCCGGAGACCTAGGAGCATCTGGTTGGACGGTAAAAAGGTCAGGTTACTGATAAACATCATTGTTACACATAAAAAACGAATGTCACGTGTTTTAGCCCATAAACTGCTTTGGAAAAGCAGACCAAAAGGTTTCTATGATGATCTGCTGCCTTTGAGGGAGAAACTGGTTCCAGTTTATGTGTTATATATAAAAATCACATGCTTGACCAAAGTAATCCATCATAATGACCACATTGAAACCAAACGTTGATACTTTCATAGCCTAAAATTGTTATGCGGGCCGGATCAAAATTATAAAGGGGCCGGATTTGTCCCCCGGGCCTTGAGTCGACACGCATCCCTTTAGGGGCTCCGTACACAACTACACCCATTAAAATAGAAGTACGTTTTTCAGATAACTTGTGTTTTTTTTTAAAGAAATGGTACACATTTAACAAATTCTTTCAGGGTGTGTACAATTATGAGCACAACTGTACAGTATGCAACCAGAAAAGTAAGATATCTTAAAGTTTGTTCAACATAAAACAAAAAAATCTGCAAAAAGTTCCTTAGCCATCACCGAGTTTAGCAACTCGGGCAAAACAAAGATTGAATTTTTAAAAACAGTCTTCCACACGGCGGACTCACAACAACCAGTTTCACAGCCTTAACACGGCAACTCACTGGTTCTGGGGGAATTTCGCTAATCACCAAATCTGCCAAATTCTGCTCCACATGTCTCATAATTGCGTCATATTAGGCGCACAACTGGGTGGGCCGACATTTGTTGTGAACCTAAATTGTTATGCGGGTCGGATCCAAATGATCGAGGGGCCGGTTTTGGCCCTCGGGCCTCGGCTTTGACACACACCCCTTTAGGGGCTCCGTGCACAATGGTGGTATGAACCACCTCTCCATGGTGATGGCGGACGCGGTACCTTTGTTGTCGTCGGGGCCCTTGACGACGATGTGTGCGTCCAGCTCCTGCAGCTGAGCGTGGAGGGACTCCAGCTTGCGGGTGGAGCTGCGGAGCTGCGAGTCCACCTGCTGGGCGTTCCTCTTGTCGGTGGTGGCCCGGCGCAGGTTCTCCGCGCCCTCCTTGATCTTCAGCTCCCGCCGGATCTCCCTGCGGATCCGCTCGCGGTGCTCGTCCAGGCGCTGCTGCACGCTGGAGTCGGAGAAGTCGGAGTTCTGGTCCAGACCGAGCTGCTGGAGCACCGGCAGCCCGCCCGGATCGCCCTGAGGAAGGAGAGAAGGAGACTTTTAGGCTGAATCCCATTTCTCTGTCTTACCCCTTTTCCACTGGCTGCCTGTCGTTTTTAGAATCCATTTTAAGATCTTATCGTTCGTTTTTAAATCTCTTAATGGGCTGGCACCATCATATTTATCTGATATGCTGGTTTTGCACGCTCCAGTGAGAGCACTCAGGTCCAGGACCAGTTGCTTTTAGACTGTCCCAGAACCAGACTGAGACCCAGAGGGGACAGAGCTTTCTCGTGGCAGGTCCTAAGCTCTGGAACTCTCTCCCTCTGAACATTAGAGCAGCTTCCTCTAGTCAGAGTTTTAAATCACTTTTAAAAACCCATCTTTTTTGCACTGGCTTTTAACACAAGCTGAGCTGTGACATTTTGTTGTTGTATTGACTTGAGCAAAGCTTTTTTAGTTGTTGTATTTTTGTTGTTTTTGGTATATTCAGTTTTAGATGTTTTTTTTCCGGACATTTGTTATGCCCTTTTATCATGTTGTTATCTATAAATTGTACAGCACTTTGGGGCGGTAGCGACTGTTAAATGTGCTGTGTTGTTAACTGTGTAAATGGGCTATATAAATAGCCCTTGACCTTGACCTTGACCTTGACCTTACCCCTTGGCCCTCGAAACCAAGGGGTAAGTGGTAGGGGTGAAAACATACCCCTATGAAAGGGGACACCACTTGGTTCCATCACCATACAGAATTGATCACAAACTTTCAAGATGGCGTCTCTGTCTGTCGACTGTGTGGATTTGGACAACAGTGTCACATGCATTTATATATTTATATATTTTATAGTTATTTTATGTTCACTTTGGTGGTGCAGAGGCAGATGTTCTCATCTGTGTAGTACATATGTGTATACACATGTATCATGTATACATACATATACACCCTGTATACATGGCATGTTGTGTATTTGTTTCAGTTATCACCCTTTTGAATGTCATTGATGTTCATAAAGCATTTTGTTAAAAAAAAAACGTAGACTTCTCTTTCCTGATCCTTTTGGGATGACTCCCGCGAGGAAATTGAAAATTCCAGCAGCGGTTTTAGCAAGAAAAAATAAATAAAAAACACATAAAAAAAGACAACAAAATAACAATAATAATAACAACAATAAGAACATTTGTCAAATAAACAAAGAAAAGAACATAAATCATTATTGAGTCGAGTGTTAAAGTGATAAAGTGACCAGGTGTGAATTTAAGTCCAGGTGTGTATGTATGTACGTCTGTATGTGTAGTGTATGTATGTATGAATGTATGAATGAATGAATGAATGAATGAATGAATGAATATGTGAGAACAGTAGAACAGTTATTGAGAACAGTTATTATAGGAAACCAGAACTACAATAAATAAGCAGAGAAAGATCCGTCTGAAACTGATGTATGTTGCCAGTAGAAATGTAATGGTATGAAAATGTAACCTCACAGTTATAGCGACGGTATTATCGCGGCATCTTTTTAAAAAAGGTGTTCAACGCCTTTATGAATCCTCAACAACCCGACTGCTCAACACTAACCAGATTACAGCAGATTTAAACAAGCTTAAATCACTCTCTTCTGCTTCTGGATGGCACTCACAACACAGAGGGCATGTGTGTAGAACTGGAACATAGACGTGTAAAGACAATCACACAAACATATATGCAGTGTTTGTGGGGGTTTCCACCGGAAAACACCCAGACGTTTTACAATAAGAAATAGGTTTTCATTTGATTTTCAGCCAGATTTCATGTCTACACTTTAACATTGAGGCCATTGCATTTTAAACCCCCCACTTAAGTAATGCGTTTTATTAATTTACACACAAACTGCTGAGAAATGCTTCCATTAAAAGGTTCCATGACATGGTCTCTTTGGATGCTTTTATATAGACCTTAGTGGATCCCTAATACTGTATCTGAAGTCTCTTTATATAGACCTTAGTGGTCCCCTAATACTGTATCTGAAGTCTCTTTTAT
>NC_048421.1:1460688-1462202 GCF_013103735.1 Etheostoma cragini | reverse complement strand
CGTAATGGAAAACCAAAAAAAGCGAGTAGACCCGAGGCGAGTCGAGTAGATACCACGCAGTGGAAAACCGCCACTAGTAAAGCCAAAAAGACTTCTTAGAAAACACGTCAACGATAACTTAATAACAGTATTTAACTCTTGTGTCGTTCCCACCTTGTAGTTTTTCTAACGTTGTCGTCTTTTCGGTTGCTTTTTTTTTTTCACTGTTGTTTTAGTTAAATTTTTCCTGATCTTCTGACGTCTTTTGCCCACGTTTTTGAAGCAATTTCCGTAACTTTTGTCACTCTCTTGTCTTCTTGTTCTATCACTTTTTCTCCAAAGGCTAAAAAATTTAATAAAACCCAACCAATTCAATAAAAAGTACTGAGCTGATCTTCTATTTTACTTGTGAAGAGTAACGTTGTATGGCACTATCCACGTTATTATTATTTTTTTTTACAGTTTGGTTGGAAGAAGCCCAAACTTCTGATAGAAACGTGTTGAAAATGGGTTTAAATTAAACAAGAGGGTTAATCTATGATGGAATGTGATGTTAATTTATATAACACTAATTTACAAAACATGTACACAGTGATATTCTTTTACTTGCACTGTATGTCTTGTTTTAAATGTACGTCAAATTCTGTTTGCTATTTTTTATGTATACATGGTGTGATTGTTACGTGTGGACCACAGGAGAGTAGCAGCTACATTGTTAGCAACTAATGGCGATCCACATAAAAAAGGAAAGAAATGGTGCATTCAATTGCAGCTCGTAAACTTTGAGAAACTGTTGTTGTAAAGTACCCTTCTGCCTTCTAGTGGCTGTTATTGTGGCACTGCCGTGACGGCTGAAAACTACATCTTGGATTCGAAATCGGGGATTGAATTGAATCGTGAGCTTAAAATCAAAAGGCCAAAAGATTCATGATCAGCTTTGGTCCCCCATGGCAACGACGTGACAGCAAACGTCACGTTTATCCATTGAATGGTGGATCTGGAGAATCAGGACACCCCTAATCGACAGATCGAATTCAATAAAATCCAATTCAATTTTATATATAGTATCAATTCATAACAAGAGTTATCTGGAGACCCTTTACAGAGAGAGCAGGTCTAGACCCCACTCCAGAATTTACAAGGACCCAACAGGTCTAGTAGTTTCCTCCAGAGCAAGCAACAGGGCCACAGTGGAGAGGAAAAACTCCCTTTTAGGTAGAAACCTCGGTCAGACCCAGACCCAGACCCAGACCCAGACCCAGGCTCAGACCCAGACCCAGGCCCAGGCTCTTGGTAGACGGTGTCTGACGGGCCGGTTGGGGTTAAAATGAAGAGTGGAATTAACAAAAATAGAAGAAAATAGTAGTTTGTGGTAGTTCTTTGTAGTAGTTCATGGCATAGCAGGGCACTGTGCAGCATTACAAGGCACAGCAGGACGTAGCAGGACGTAGCAGGATGTATCACATCGTAGCAGGACGTAGCAAGACGTATCACATCGTAGCAGGACGTAGCAGGACGTATCACATCGTAGCAGG
>NC_048421.1:1457355-1460588 GCF_013103735.1 Etheostoma cragini | reverse complement strand
GTATAATGGGCCGAGGCGAGCCGAGGCGGGCCGAGGCGAGCCGAGGCAAGCTGTTACCCTCAGTGGAAAAACGCCATAGGTGACTAGTTAGTTTAACGAGGTGCACGTGAAGGCACCATGGAGTTAAAGAGTATGAGTACAAGAAGTGAAACTCTTTCAGTCCAAGATGTCGGAGCCCACATGCTTTACCTTCTGTTGTGTGTTTCCATGAGTGACTCATGGAAAATGTGACTTCAGAGAAAAAAGAGGATTTTCTAGTTCTGTTGTTTCACCCTCATCTCCGACTCCGACAGTCGCCATGTTGTCTGGAGAAGTCACGCTGTAGGCTACCGCTAATCTGGATGGATGGATGGATGGATGGATGGATGGATGGATGGATGGATGGATAGATAGATCCTAAGAAAAATGGGAAATTACGGCGTTACAGCAGCACACGTAAATCAGTCGCAAAACACAGAATATAAATATAAAAGATACTAGGAAAAATATACATACATACAAACAGTATACATGAAATGGGAATAAAATGAATTAAAGAACAAATATTTGAGTATATACAGGACGGGTAAACCAAAGTGTGCAAATGCTTAAATAATAATATGCTAAAATGAATTCTAAATGTCACTAAACCAGTTGTGCAGGTTGCCCTTAGTGCAGTAGTGTGGTGTCTAAAAAGTCTCATATAGCCCCCATGATGACGTGCTAATCTAACGTTAGCCTGTGTCTTTAGCTGCACGCCACCAGCCGGTCTGTTGTTGTTGTTGTTGTTGTTGTTTGGACGTGCGGGAGTAGGTAGTTGGTGAAGAGAGAACAAAACCCTGAGGCAATCACTGATCCTGCTTTTGATTTCTATACTCAACATCTAAAGCACATTTTGATTTATCGGTTTAAAATCTAAATGTGACACCCCTACCAGGCCTGCGCGAGACGGGGGAAAAATAGGTTTTGCTTAGTATTGATATCACGAACCTCTGCCATCATTATTTTAATTTTTGACCATGACAAAGTATCAAACAGAGATATTTTTGGGCACCTAGAGCACATTGAGCATCAGCACAAGCCTGTAAAAACAGAGGCTTCAATGAAGAGAAGGCAGAGCGTTAAACCTATACTATACAGTCTAAAAACTCACAGGGATGCAGTCGGCTCCGGAAATCAAATGAGAATCAAAATCATTAAAAAAAATGTAGTCTTTTTATTTTTTTTATAAAACAAAAGTCATTTAGAAATTAAATCGTGAACATGGTGACTCGAGATTGTGGTTTTATGACAATAAATCCTGCAGAGTAGACCTAACCCCCACTGTGGATTTAAGTCAATTAGTCGACAGAGTCATACCAGCGTCAACAAAAAATGTCTCTTAGGACAGCCCTGTTAAAAAGACAAGCCGTTGTGTGTCTGAAGATCTCCCAAACACTGATAAAACAACCCATTTCTGCAGTGGGACAAGTCTTTCTGACTGCTCTTTTGCGTAGCATTGAGTTGTCTGATGACATAATGTTGCATAAAAGCAGCAGTTAAAATCCTGCGTGCACTCGTCCCGTGCCGTGTGTTTTGGGCGGGCTGCTCGGGCCGTGCCGGCCTGCGTTGTGGTGCACATGGATTATGGCTTTAATGAGGGCGGAGCGGGTAGCTGGGGGGACCCGGAGACCTAAGAGGTTGTAATCAGATCTGCTAAGCTGGATGGGTGGCTGCATGGGGGCAGTGAAAGGCCCCAATCAGCCGCCATTATACCCTGCACGATGGGAGGGGACAGTCCTCTGTGTGTGTGTGTGTGTGTGTGTGTGTGTGTGTGTGTGTGTGTGTGTGTGTGTGTGTGGATAGAAAGATATACATTGCATTACATTTCATTCAGCTGACACTTTTATCCAAAGCGACCATATGCTTGCTCTATAGGTTAAGGTTAAGTGTCTTGCTCAGGGACACATTGGTTGAGTATTGGGAATTGAACCTGGGTCCCCATAACCACCTAATGTACAGGGGATGGACACAATAACGTGAACAGCCGTTCATTTGCTCTGTAACATACATTATATTCCTGTTGTAAAGCTTCCCAGGGTTCACTCCGGGTCTTAAAAATATTAAAGTCTAACTTTTAATATCTTAAAAATAAAGCCATAAAAGTATTGAATTTATTTACAGATGAGTTAAAAGATAAAAGTGGCAGCACGTTACATTCACCATGGTAATAAGATGGTAATATTTAGGTAAAAACTTGTAATTATCAAAGTAATAACTGGGTAATACATCACAGTAATAAGATGTAATTCTGTGGTAATAAGAAGGTAACCGGTGTAATGACTTAAATTTATCAAGGTAATAACTAGGAATTTTGAAGTTTGATAACATATGTATATCTGGGTAATGGTTATGTCTTGTAGTCCTATTATACTGTAATAACATGATAATTATGGGGTAATATAAGTGGATGTTTCCACAGCGTTATAGGCTACTATCAGCGTAATACCTTCCAAAATTACCATATAATTACATATCATAATGCTGAAATTCATCAACCCTTTATGTTCCAAATATTTCCCTTTTTGTTTCAAGGTAATACTTTACAAATTATATGTTTAATCTTGTAACTTCTTACCTGGTAACACGTCTGGTATTTTCTGTAATAACCATGACTCAGTGGTGCCAAACACAACACCACCTGTTTCTATATTATTATAATATTACAATAACATAGCTACATGCAACATTACCTGGAAATGCTTCTGGTAGTTTCCAGGTAATCTCTTCACCTTTTACTATGAAATGTGTCTTGTCCTGCACACAAAATCCATGTAACTCGGTTTATTTGACTTACAGAGAGAGAAACTGGGACATGAAACACAATGACCAGTCACTGAGATATTAACGAGTCACAGACATTATACAATAATAATTGTAAAAACAACTACACAACACTGCAATGTGTAAATCTATTGTATTCTATGCTGTAGTTTATACAGTAGGCTAGCTAACATGTAAGATTAAATAAAGGAAATACGTAATATATTGTTACACAGTGTGCGTAGTACAACCTGTATATTTTATGAATTAAAACATACTTACATGTGACACAACCCAAGATAAAAGTGGCAAACTAGCTTACTAAAGCTTAGCGTCTGTCTAATATAAGCTATTAATCATCATTAAAAATATACATATATAAAAGAGACTTCAGATACAGTATTAGGGGACCACTAAGGTCTATATAAAGAGACTTCAGATACAGTATTAGG
>NC_048421.1:1454955-1457255 GCF_013103735.1 Etheostoma cragini | reverse complement strand
CGTAGCAGGACGTAGCAGGACGTATCACATCGTAGCAGGACGTAGCAGGACGTATCACATCGTAGCAGGACGTAGCAGATGAACATGGCATCACAGAACATGAAGCGGGACCATGGCGACAGCTGCTACCATGATTTTGGAGCCTCCCTGATCCGAGGATACAGATCGGTGTGCCATTAGTGGTCGTTAAGACTAGAAAAGCACAATATAACTGCAGTCCATTTCCCTGCCAGTACAGCTGAGTTTCTCCACAGAGAATCATGCAAAAGCACCACTTTAATCCTCGTGTTTACCACGTAAAAACAGAGACTAAATCAGAAATCTTAAGACTGATCTCGTGAAGAGACGTACGCATGACTGGACGTGCTGCGATGATCGCCCGGTTCACAACCACCAGACACACGGATCACTTCGGTCTCGTCGACGGAACATTTGGCAACTTTTAAAAATGTCTCAAAACTTTCCATCCAGACTCTTATCGGCGTCCATTTCAGCGTCTTGCCGTCCACTCAAAACTTGACGTTACTACTCTGTGGTCGGCTCGTGAGCCCAAACGGAGCGTGTGTGTGCGGCGGGCCTGTGGTTTTGTTTCCAGTCTAGCTAGATCCGGTGGGTGTTGTAGTTTTCCTAACGTTGCCAGTTGTTACGACAGCATGTGATAAAAACTGCAAAGTTTGCTAGGCCAAAAAGAGCGTTACACTCACGAGGAAAGACTTGATGCTGTTAAAATGAGGTTTGCGTAAGTGACAGCACTAGTTTACATGCATTACCATAATCAAATAAATAAATCTGGAAGGGAAGTTAGCAGAGCGAGCAGCAGCAGCAGAAGAAGAAGAAGAAGAAGAAGAAGAAGAAAAGGCCTCAGCCAGCCAAGGCCTCAGATAGAGCAACACGAACGGCAGGAAGGGAGAGTTTGTGCTGCTGTGACGCACTCCCGCTCAACACAAAGCAACTTTAACCCGGGAGTTTTACAACAAAGACCCTCTCTGGAGAAGATGACCACTCGCACAGCGGGGCCCGAAATCTAGACCACACACAGGAACCAGAACTCACAACTGATTCAGAGTCAGAAAGGGGGAGATGTTTCTTCACAGGAAGTGAACGAGTGCAGAACCGAAAAGAGAAGGGCCATAGTAATGGATGAAGAGGGGAAAATAAAGGCGGCCGTGCTGAGGCCTGCTTGCAGACAGGGTTTCCTACCAAAGAGTCCGCGTCACCCTGCTCAGCGGGACCCGGGGAGTCAGGTGGTTGCTCCCCCGGCAGCTCCTCCAGCGCGTCCTCGCTGGCCATGTTTGGCTTCCTCCTGGCCCGCCTCCCTTCCCTCCGTCACACACACACACACACACACACACACACACTCCCGGCAGCACCCAATCAGGCAACACCGAGCGCTCTTCCTGCCTCCTCAAAATCCAGGATGTGCTTCCCGCCAGGAATCAAAAGCCATCTGATCTAAAAAGGACGGAGCGACTGAACGAGGCGGAGGAGAGGAAGAGAGCACAGCACAGACCGAGCCCCACCTCGCTGCTTCCTGTTCTGCTCGTTGCCAGATACAGGCCGAGGCGTCATGCACTTTATACACACACACACAGACACACACACACACACACACACACACACACACACACAGAGGGTGGTTTTGTAAGTGAGAGAGCTCACAGCGACTCTGCTTCCTGCTACTGGGTCTTTCCAAAGCTGTTGTGATAGATTGTTGTGTATGTGTTTGTGTGAATGCAAGTGGAAGAACAATACATCACACATGCACTCTACAGACATGTGCAGCACTAGTTCTAATACTTCCATGCACCTTCAATTTCTGCTTTCGCCACTGACAGGCTCAGATTATTATTCTAAGTGTGTGACAACATTTTGGAAAGGATCCACAGAGAATAGCATCCAATGTGGTATGGTCCACTATAGGGTTGACTGAAATCCTATTTACAGGTTAAGGATACACTGTAAACATGTTTTGAGCCCCTTTGAGCCGTTACTTTTACCTCTTTTTGGGAGTGGTATGTCTTCCATATTTTGTCGAGGACAAATCTATATCTTCTAAATCAAGTGTCTTCCAAATCTACACCTGTGAAGGAAAGAGTAAGATCCTTTATTGTTTAACATGAATCACCAGCGCCAAGCCCACCAGACTCTATTGAAAACTAAAGTAATTCTATCAACGTACCCACTTCTACTCCTCAAAGTACGACAGAACCAAAATGCAGGACAACAAGCCGAGGCGTGAACGTGCAGAGATCACACACACACACACACACACACACACACACACACACACACACACACAC
>NC_048421.1:1450407-1454855 GCF_013103735.1 Etheostoma cragini | reverse complement strand
GTGTGTGTGTGTGTGTGTCCAAATATTTTCTCCCAATCATTTAGGTTTTTAACATGACTTCAACTTTGTGTCATATTCCCTCAGTCTCTCTTACTGCACTGGCAAATCAATAGCTGCATAGAGGAATTTTAGGCCCCCACCACCACATATTTAGTTAGCATATATTAGCATACATTTAGTTAGCATGTATTAGCACATATTTAGTTAGTATGTATTAGCACATATTTAGTTAGCATGTATTAGCACATATTTAGTTAGCATGTTTTAAATGCACCAGAGAAAAACAACCAGCGCCGAAACCTCTTTGACTTCCAGCAGCTGCAACTGGTTAAAAACTTCTCTAAGTCATGTCGACTAGTAGTCCACTTCCTGGTTTTGGCACCGCTGGCTTTACACGTCAAGCATAAGTACGGATGCAGGGGCCAGTCTACTAAAACCAACAGTACTTTGGGGGTCAAGTGTACTCTGACCCAGGCCCAGGTCCCCAAAAAAGCAAAAAAAAGCAACAAAACATTTTACGAAAATCTACAAAATAAGGAAAAAAAGGCCGTAAAACTTATGAAAAAAGAGGAGGTTACAACTATTGTGTTTTCTCAAATGATGTACAGATGTTTAGGCATTCTTTTATCAAATGGCCTGAAATAAAGTGCATATAGCAGCTGTAAATACAGCAAATCCCTACAACCTTCTTAATCCTGACAACAACAAAAAACATGGTGAATTTCAGCCTGCATGCATGCATGTTTTTTTCAGGGTTAATTTTTTTCTGAGTGTGTATAGAAACAGAGATTTACCCTATGCCCTGAAGGCTTGCGTGAGGCGCATTTTACAGTAGCCACAGCCAAATGGCGTAGATCTTTTCTATTTATTTTTTCAACAACGCGGAAACAGGAAGCATGAATGAGCTCCTGGGCAACCGGATGCCAGGACTCTCAGGGTGACTGCAGGTCTCTCTGGTAAACTCACTGGGTTACGATGAGTTCTTCTATGGTGAATGAAAGAAAGGCTTGCCGGACGGAGCCACGGTGCTGCTGCAAAATAGCCTCAGGAAGGAAGTTGTTTTGGTGGAACATGTGTACTTTCAAAAGGTGGTTTTAGTCGTGCAACAGAGACTCAGATTGGACAGATAGTCTAGCTAGCTGTCTGGATTTACCCTGCAGAGACCTGAAGACCAGGTAACCATAGTCCTCAGATTGGACAGATAGTCTAGCTAGCTGTCTGGATTTACCCTGCAGAGATCTGAGGACCAGTTAACCAGAGTCCTCAGAAATCAGCCGCAGGTTAGAGCGCCAACACAGAGACAGAGGACGGGGACGGACGTCTGGCGAAATAGGCAACAAAAAGTGACTACAAGACGACGAAAAGGAGCGAAAAGGCAACAAAAAGGAGATGAAAAGACGGCCAAAAGGAGATGAAAAGGAAGTGAAAAGGAGATGAAAAGGAGGTAAAAAGGAGATGAAAAGGAGACAAAAAGGTGTTGAAAGGGAGGCAAAAAGGAGATGAAGAATTGGTAAAAAGGTGGCAAAAAGGAGACAGAAAGGAGACGAAATAGAGTTAAAAAGGCGGCAAAAAGGCAGATTTACCCTGCAGAGATCTGAGGACCAGGTAACCAGAGTCCTCAGAAATACTATAGGACTACACAACCCCTAGTACCAACCCAACATACGAATATCCGATTGGTCCAATATTCGGGTCCAGTCTTACTTGCTTTGCACCATTTTGTTGAAAGAATAAACTGATACTTTGAGTCCAACATCTGCAGAACTACTTCCTTACCGAGCAGCTGTGGTTCTCAGGGCCTCCTCTGGGATGTGGACTGGTGGCTGTAGTAGTGGCAGCCCCCATGCACCCACACAGTCTCTCTACTTTACACATGTGGCTAAGCAGTCAAAGCAGTCAAAATGTAAAAAACGAGCCACCGTGATGCTCGTAGTACCACACGGTTACTGGCTCATGGCGTGTGTGAAGTACATCCAGAGACTAAAACTGTGCAGACCACATTATCAGGAACTAAGATCTCATCATCGGTGTATTTATACATCTCTTAAAGTCACAGCGTCTCACCCTGTTCACCTGCTAAGCACCGACCTGGAACACATGTTCTTTCATTTTGACCCCGGTGTTGTCCTCACCTTCGGGACCCTCTCGACTTATTTGGGGATTTAAAAACAATTCTGAAATAAGATTTTACTTCATAATCTATTTACAAATATTGTCTTTATCTCAATTTCCAACAGCTGAGATAACATCTGTGTTTAGGGAATGCATCAGTCTCTACTAGCACACTATTAAACATGGACGTGGGCTTTGTTTTTTGTCATAAGGTATATATCCTGAGTCAGGAATACATGTTTATTAAAGAAAATAAGGAAAGGACGTTGATTTCCAGGTAGAAAAAAATGTAACTTGTAAATTTGAAAAGGGTCAATTCGACCCGAATACAACGAGGGTTAAACCTTTTGTATACGTCCAATTTTCTTTTTTTTTATTTCCCCTCAAGTAGCTTTAAGATGTCTGAATTAAAGCAGAAGTCTAACGAAATCATAAATATCCTCTATACATCAGCTTGTATTAACTCTACATTGAAGTTAAGAGATATTCGCGTCCATGAGATGGAAATGTAAAGGTTGCTGTATCATTTATATTCCCCAAAACTGAAAAATAATGAAGTTCTGTGTCATTGTGATACACTGTGTGTTCTATTGTTGAGCTGAAAGACACTAAAACGCATCCCAGAGTTGAGAGGAACTGCAGAATCGGGTGATTATACATAGTATAGCACAATCATGTTGTCTGCTGATCCGTATGAATATTCTGAGTTCATTATTGTGTCAAAATAAGACGTAAACCACAGCTTATGTCTGACTTTTTGTGGTTAAATTAAGGGTATGTTGTGACACAAAGGCAGCAATATTTGAAGAAAAGGAAGCAGATGTTTTGTTACTTTTTTTACATTTTATTCATTAGAGCTGACCAGATTAAACTTTTTAAAGCCATTTCAAGGGTAAGTGTTGATTTTAGGATCGAGAACTTTCCCTTTAACAACTTAACCCTCATGTTGTCCTATATCAATGTTCTTTTTAATTCCCCAAAATAACATGATTGATTCCACCCAACGCTCTTTGCTGAGTACAAATCTCTACTTTCATTAATTTTGGGGCGTCTTATTCAATTTTATAGCATTTGAAAAACAAATGGAAGTGTTTTTGAAATAGTATTGAGTAAAAGTTGACATATTCCAGTCTGTGATTATCATCAACATCCATTCCTTTAATTTTAGTCTCAATAATTCCTAATTTCTGCTTTTTTAACTCAAACATTAGGTATAATTTACTATAAATGAGGTTTATTGACCATAAAGTCCAACTAAAGTTAAGGGACAAAAACATAAGAGAAAGTTAAAAACATTGATAAAAAGCGTCAAAGTGTTGATTTATAGATACAACCCCACACACACACACACACACACACACACACACACACACACACACACACACACACACACACACACACACACGCACACACGCACACACGCACACACGCACACACGCACACACGCTACAAAAATGTCTTGAAGTCAGAAAAAAAGTTTCAGGATGAAAATCTGCAAAATTTAACGAACTTTTCTGCATGGAGAGACGGAAAAAATGGTCTCTGTGATATTGTGTACATTCCCATCCTTACGTCTCTTTCTCTCAACGTCGGCCATCTCCCCCTGCCTGATTATTCCACTTTACACCTTTAATTTCTTTAATGGTTCTCCCACTTTGTTCATTTATTCATCGTGCATCATCCTCCTGAAAGCATCCCGTTGATTAAGTTTTAACGGCCCGGCCGTCAGATCCACTCGGCTCGTCTGAGCCTATAAATACAGATTAAGTCCATTTTTTCCGTGTGAGTGAGGGAATTCTCCAGTTCACAGCCCTCACTCTCATTTTATTACTCATTCACTCACCAACACCCGCGTTACACACGCAACTACATTAACGACAGGGCTTGGGAGCGGACTTTCAGCCTAATTGTTATTGCACAGTGTTGCCAAAAATAACAGTAATTTAATAAATGCTCCCTAAGCTAGATATTGCAGGGAGAGATGTGGGTTTTTTTGTAAGCAGAAGGGCAGGATTGGGATTTCCAGGAAGTTACTGGTGATGAAAACATTGTTTATTATGTGAAAGATGTGGGTTAATAACACAAGGTCGTGTGTGTGAGGCTACGGGGACAAAGAAAGGCAGAGGAGGACACGACGTCTGTGGTGCAAACTGACATCTTGTTTGCTACGTAAACAGAGCTGAGAGAGACAGGGAGGAACCAAAAGAGTAGTGTGTGTGTGTGTGTGTGTGTGTGTGTGTGTGTGTGTGAGTGTGTGTGAGAGAGAGAGACAGACAGAATTTGGGAGCAACACAACTTTAAATTCTCCTCACATCCTGATGTCTGCACAAAGCTTC
>NC_048421.1:1448644-1450201 GCF_013103735.1 Etheostoma cragini | reverse complement strand
ATGTCAGTTTGTCCCGTTCTGCAGCAATAACATTGAAGAGAGATGAACAAACGGAGAAATGTTTCTTTTTAGATGAAACAGATGTTGATAAGTTTCCTTTTGGGGACGTCATTTGAAATTGGGAAAAATCTGAAGTTGGAAATAAGGTTACAAATTGCAATATGTTTAAAATCCCAATAATATTGTATCGTGGCATAAGTGTGGCGATGATATCGTATCGGGAGGCGGTGATTCCCAGTCCTAGGGGGAAAGGGGTTTCCAGTCTATGGTTTGTATCCACTGAGTTACAGATGTCTCTATCCCCATGTAAGTCTATGGGGGGGTAAAGTCTTCTTGGGCTTTGTCTATTTGGGAGTCACATGACGGACAAGGACGTTGTATTTCCACTGTGTGGCTACTTTGTCAGATAGGAATCAAAGCCCGGGGCCCTTCCTGGGGACCCGGTGCCGCTGCACAGCAGATACAAAGAACCAAATGAACACAAGAAATAATACACTGACGGAGGAAAAGCTTGAAGGCACACACAAACCACAAGACTAATCTACTGTCGGTAATGAATAAAACAGCACAGTGAGGCAATGTCAGCTGTATTTTAGGAGTACTAACAGGAGGAGATGTTGCTTCTAATAATGTCAACGCAGCAGAACTGAGAGAAGTCTGCGTACGACGGAGTAACAGGACACTGCTGCACTCAGTGAGCAGACCGACTCGATGTGGGTAAGTGGGCCAACTGGACTGTAGACCAGCAGAGTTAAGTGTGCAGCACTCCTCCTCATCAACAACAACAACAACAACAACTCTGGTGTGTCAGGATCTCTCTCTGTCCCTGCAGAATTGAATTTAAAATGGTCATTTGGGTTTGTTTTTTTAAACTGGACCCCATTTTCTCATGCATTGAGTGAGTAATGTGAACAAAAGTCTTTAATATTGGTCCAGTATTGAGCGAGGATGCTGTAACCGGCTGCAGCAGTGCAATGTAACCCTAAGGTGTTTTTCCATTAACGCTCGCGTTGTCCTCCCGTCCACCAGGAATTTGGGTCAAAAGATTAAAAAAAAGAAATTTGGGCACTTTTATCAAAGCATTTTTAAAATTCATGATCAACAGACTTAATTTAAATGACATTATACCTATAAAAAAAATAAGAAGGAATTACGAATCATCTTGACCGATAGGGTCAGGATACGTTTGGAAACTATTTCAACATTTGTTTCAAATGCTATGAAGTCGTATAAAACACCCAAAATTCAATGAAAGTCACCAATTGTGCAAAGAAGCATGCATGCATAAGGTTCATGCATCCATGTTATTCTGGCTAATTTGTAAAAAAACTCATATTTCTGATATAAAAACCTTTGGAAACGGGGTTATTTTGACCCTGCTTGACTCGCCCGCAGTCCTCCTTTCTCCATCGCAGATCAGCACCGCCTAATGCGTGAGGAAACTGCGACACACACACACACACACACACACACACACACACACACACACACACACAGAGAACGTGGAAGGTGTGTTGTTGTTGGTTCTTGGCGTGTTGCCACAGCCATAGACCGTAT
>NC_048421.1:1445887-1448634 GCF_013103735.1 Etheostoma cragini | reverse complement strand
TCTCCGACCAATCAGCAGTCTGCAGGTTTTCACGTCACCTTTTGGTATCGCCTCAGCTCGCTTGGACCCTCGACTCAGGTAGTACTACAAAAAGTACCTCTTAGTAGGTACCAGAGACTTTTTATCATAAGAAACCCCAAAAAACGCGACTATTCGAGGCGAGTAGATACCATGCAGTGGAAAAACGCCCCTATAGGACAGTTTGCTTAATGGTGGTTTTTGCCTCTAACGTCGTCTTCCAGGCATCTAACCCCCGACCTCGACCCTAAACATAACCTTTGCCACGCTGCCTGGAGGAGATGCTGACCAAACACCGGGCATTTCGTCCATTTCCGTCCACTTTAAGTGCTGGTTTTCCATCTGACAGGCACAGATTATAATTCTCAGTGTCTGACAACACTATGGAAAGGATCGCTAGCTTTCAGTTTAAGAAGAAGACCCTCTTTGACGGAAAATGACGGCGCGCAATTGCCCTTCAACGTTACCTTGCAGCTTGTTTCTTGCCTAATACTGGACTAATTTCACAGACTGTTGTTCCCATCAGTCATTCAGACACAACAACATGGGAGAATCGGGTCCAGGTTAAAAAACAAACACAAGAGTCTCTTCAAATGTTCTTATCGTCATGTGTGAAGTGAAGTACTAAATCTCCCCTTTTAAGACCAGGAGAACACAAACGGCTGATATTCAGTCTGATATTCCGATGTAATGGTTGGCGCACTATGAATGAGGTAACAGCTTACAGACTGTACCTTGGACTGTGAGTGTTGCCTGTTAATCCCTAAAAATCCCTCAGATTTTGATGCCAAATCTCCTTTTTGCAGTTTCATGGTTGCAACAACATGGCTGCATGTACTTCTGCCAGATGAAGACATCACAAGCATGAGAAGGGAGACAAATCTCCCTGTTGGAGATATTCATTGTTTTGTTTATATAACAGTTAATTATTTGATTTATTAAATTTCAGTTTTGCTTGAATTATACAGCTACGTAAATTTGTTTATCTTTAGTATTTTTAGGGGTAATTTTTTAGTGCTTTTATTTTGAAGGTACCAGGCAGCCTTAGCCGCCAGGTGTAGTCTACATAGATGGGTGACCAGGTATGTGGGAGGTAGTTTGTGTTTGTGTGCCGATGAAATTGGATTAATAAACCTCCCAGAATGCATCTCTGCCTGGACAATGAAAGTTTTAATCTCTGCGTAAGATTGGCTGTTGTACATTGAGTTTTTAAGTTTGTTTTGTTCAATCTGAAGACAATTCGCCACTACGCCCCCAGTGAAGAAGTGTGTGTGTGTTTTGTGTGCGACAGATGTCTGTGTTTGAGTTTGTGTTGCAGCTCCACAGCTGGGGAGGAGCAGATCGCCATGAATGGCGTCCCTGTGAAGGAGTCCATCGTCTCGATAGACTTCGGTGAACGCTCCAGAGTGTGTTCGTGTTCCCGGCTTTGTCCGTTGGGAACTCTGCAGCAACAAACAGGCGCTGTGTTCAGGCTGATGAGGAAGAAGAAGGCAGAAACTACAACGTACGAAAAGCTCTATAGTCCTCAAAATTAATCTACTTCTGTCATGCATGTAACAGCGGCTCAAGAGTATGTTGATATTAGAGCCCGACCGATATGTCGGAAGGGCGAATATATCGGCCAATATTAGACATATGTCGATATCTGCAGTTATAATGGCAATTTATTTATTCAATCATCAACATCAGACACATAGGTGATTCTGATAAATGAAGATTTAAAGTTTATATGTGTGTATGTGTGTATTTTCTTTTGTTTAGTTGGATAATTGCAGAGGACCCAACCTCCCAAGCCTCCTGAGGGTTTTCTGGTTGTTTTTGCATGTCCCTTCTTACTATCTGTCTCTTAAATGCATCATTGTTGTTGTAGTTTTACAACTCTAGCTCGCTCCACCGCTTTGTTTATCAAACAATAGCATCTCTCTCTCTCTCTCTCTCTCTCCCGTTCTCTAACTTGCTCCACCACTTTGTTTTATCTAACGTTAGCACTTCTCTCTCTCTCGTTTCTCTAGCTAGCACCACCACTTTATCTAACGTTAGCACCTCTCTCTCTCTCTCGTTTCTCTAACTTGCTCCACCACTTTGTTTTATCTAACTTACTTTGTTTTTTACTTTTCAACAAAGATGCCAAGTGTGAACATGCCCAGCTGAGCGGAGGTAGAAACTTAAATGCAGCAGACACACTGCAGCCTACCTTTCTCTGAATGCTCCATTGAGCACCACCTGCATGTAAATAAGCCAGCAAAGTAAAACCGTTGACCTGCAACAGTCGACCTGGATTAGAGTGTAACTCAGAGGAGAACTAATGAGCCACTTCATGGTTTTACATTCAGCTACTACAACAACAAAAGAGAGAGAAGACAGAAGAGTAGGGACCTTAAAATAAAGAATAGTTAACAGCGTTAGATGAACGTGTGAGATAATGTACAACACGTTATCTGGTAGTGAAGCCGGATAACTGAACTCATCGGAATAAAACTAGTCGTGTGAGCCGCATGAAGAACGAACATGAAAGGAGACTAAGGCAACGGTTTGGTTTGAAAACTAATTTCTTCTGCTACGTTTCCCCCTCTCATTCCCCCTGATCTGGCATTTCCCCCTCTCATTCCTCCCGCTCTAGTGTTATCCCCCTCTCATTACCCCTGCTTTGGCGTTTCCCCTCTCTCATTCCCTCTGCTCAGGCATTTCCCCCTCTCATTCTCCCTGCTCTGGCGTTTCCCCCTCTCATT
>NC_048421.1:1441919-1445787 GCF_013103735.1 Etheostoma cragini | reverse complement strand
TTCCCCCCTCTCATTCTACCTGTTTTGGTATTTCCCCCTCTCATTCCCCCTGATCTGGCGTTTCCCAGCACACAACGATGCACTAAACATAAGTTTTCCTGTGTTGTGTTATAATTCTGCATCTTACAGCCCTCAAATCTTACCGAGATCCCACAGAGCAAAACACGAACGAGATCAAACTGCCACCAGATTTGATCCATTTGCAAATCCTCCCCCACTCCATGGGCACTCCACATGTTGTGTAAATCATGCAAAGATGTCACATGGGAGGTTTTTAACCAGAAAACATAACACGCGTTTAATTCTGCGGTTCTTGAGATCTTATCCCAGTGTGCATGTCTCCTGAACATCCCTCATGTTGTCACATTTGACCCGTTTTCAGTTGTTTTTAAAATTACAAAAGATTGGCCTTTGAAATAAGACAATGTCAAATAACAAAAAAAAGCACCCACAAAATTGAAAAAGTGACACAAATATCGCAAAAAAAACAATAACCGTGTTGAAAAGAAGGGACCAAAAGTTTTTGTTCATGGTTGGAGGGAACATAAACATAAGGGATATGGGAGAAAACAGGTCCACTGACATGGTTTAGTCCACATGGATATGTTTCCTAGTCACCTAGAGCGGTCAGGAGGAGATGCAGCGAGCGGGAAAAGAGCCCCGCTGTGTTGAGCAGGCGTGGCGGTAATGGACATGGAAAGCAGATTAAAAATGATTATGGCAGAAGGGCTGCGGAGGATAAGAGGTCCATTCTATAACGCAGATGATTATCCCGCTTTACTGATGCATTGAGTGTGATAGCAGGGAAAGACCGGCAGAGGAAAACACACAAGCAGCAGCAGCAGGAATGTTAACAGATTTGTGTTTTTCTAATAAAGTAAATAGTGTAATGGCTACTGAAAACGGGACCTCGTTAGTAAAGGTGAGGTGCTTTAAGGTGGCTGCCGTCTGCAGACTGAGGATGTGCAGATGTTATACAGATGGCAGTGTTTCGAGAATAAGAAAGACCAAAATCAACAATGCGTTAGGCCGCATTCACACACACACACACACAAACACACACACCTTGCACAGTGTTGCCAATGGTAGTCCTGGTTTAATGTTGGAGACCGCTACTCGGAAAGAAAGAAAATCAATACGGTGATTTGTCGACTATGACAGTAAGTTCCAGAAAGTTACGCCTATTTTTACAAACACTACGTGAGCTATAAGCTTATAGAGCCTTTTATTCATTATGGTGTTACAAATAGAGTCTTTAAACGTTTCCGATGTGAAGTTATTTGCTGTCAAAGTGGCGTTAAAATGAATGGCAGTCAGTGGGATCCAAACTGCGGTGGTTGCTTCGTAGCATTAAAATGGCGCTGTAGAAGCCAAGCTCAGAGAGGAGAAGCCGACCCCCATGGATGCCCCCTCTGTCGACGCTGCGTCCCTTTCTTTAAAGACTATTAATACTCCTCCAGTTACAGCTCTCATAATCTCCCGTGCATTGTTGACTGGGACTAAAAAAAGGCCAAACTGACAATGGCACCTGGCGGCTGCCCACTGATCCAGCTAACCCAGCCTCGGAGACTGAAATAACAACAATGGCTCCAGTTTGGGTTACATTTTGAAGGGTGGGCTTGTTGTTGGTCTTCCCCCTGCCTCTGCCTCCCTAACAGGTAACAATAGCCCATTATTCTCCCCTGTCTGTGACACTTTTTCAGCTTCTAGGACCGACAGAACAGACCGTCCACTGTTGGGGGGCCCGCATCACGGTCCAAGGCGCCGCTGCTCCCATGAAGCCTCGGGTCTGTGCTCCCTTTAAACCCAACACCACACACACACACGAACACACACACGAACACACAGTCGTGTCTGGCTATCTTTGTGGGGACCAGTCATTGACATAATGCATTCCCTAGCCCCTAACCCTAACCCTAACCATCAAACCTAAATGCCTAACCTTAACCCTCACCCTAACCCTAACCATAACCATCAAACCCTACATGCCTAACCTTAACCCTCACCCTAACCCTAACCATAACCTAACTCTAACCCTACTCCTAAAACCAAGTCGTATTCCTCAAAAAGCCCTTTAACGTTAAGGGGACCAGCATTTTGTCCCCACAAAGCTGTCAGGTCCCCATAAGTATACTGTATTCACAGTTTTTGGTCCCCACAAATGTAGCTAAACCTGGCCCACACACACATACAAAATACTGATGAGAAACGGCAGAAAGAAAAGCAAAAAATGGCAATATCAAATCCACAGAATAAATATGAAAGCTAAAAAAATAATATTAGGAGTTATATGGCTTGTTTACAAGACATCCAACCGAAAAAACAACAGCTGTAAAGGCCTGGTCACACCATCAAGTGTCTAGAGCTGCAGAGATTAATCCATTCATCCATGAGTGTCAGCTCGGCAACTATTTTGACAATCGTCATTTTTTTGACAAAAAAAGTCTAAATTCTCTGTTTGCAGCTTCCTAAATGTGAATATGTTCTAGTTTCTTCTCTCCTCTGTGATATTACACTAAATCTTTTTGCATTGTGGACAAGGCATTTGAGGACGTCGTTCTTGGGCTTTTTGGGGAAACACTCAAAAAATGACATTATTCACCATTTTGGGACATTATAGAGCCCAAACAACTAATCCATTAAATCGAGGAAATGAGCAACCCATCAATGGACAGTGACAGGAGTCCTTGTCTACCATGCGTACTGTAGTTAGACCACCTCGGACTACCAAAACAAAGACGGGGTAAATATAAATGCATTAAGGGCTCCTGCACAGTGTTCTCCTAAGCTGGTTGTGTGAGGGGTTTAGGGCTTTAAGGGATTATGGTATTACAGGACTGCAGAATGTGTAGCTAAGAAGGACAAGGGGGGCAACATAAATTCAACCTAGACCTGATATTTCTCGCAGTAGGACTTGGGGGATAGGAGGGTCAGAGACTAAAATAGGAGGCCTTTAGGAGCTGTGTGTGTTGGGCCTGGGAACCGAGCACTGATTGGCTGATGAAGTCGTGTTTTAACGCCAGGGGGGGCACCGGGGCTCGTTGGGTTCTTCACTGAAAGAACACTCGGGGGGTAAAGGGGGGCAAACCAGAATCAACAGAGTAGGTTAAAAGTAGAGCCGGTCGATGCTGCCGAAATCAAACATGACGTGTTGATTTAGGGCCTTAAACCGAAAATGTGAGGATGTTAAATTGGATTTGTGAAGCTTTCAAGCATCTCACTTGAAGATGAAATGCTGAAGATTTCCCTTTAAACTGAAATGAATGTCTCAGTCCAGACTGGTCTGCCGCTTATTTTATCTTCAAAATGGTGAAAATGTCTGATGCCTTCAAAGGTCTTGTTGCGGAACAACAACTAAATAGTTAGTTTAATATGATATCCAACATAATAGAGCAGGGAACCTCCATGTTTAAAGCTTAAAGGTGTAATATTGTGATATTAATGAACGTCTGTTACATTCAAACCAAATGAGTTGCTACAAAGCTAATAAAGACGATCAGCTCCACACAACTCTCTCTGGATATCGGCAATCATACATGCCCAAACCGATAGAGCGGCAATAGATCAGCCAATATATATGGCTGATCTATGATTGATTTATATATATCGGCCGATATAGATCAGCCGATATATATCGGCCGATATATACATATATACAAATGGAAGTTATCTTGGCCTGGAAAAGTATTGAGCGGTGCAATCCTGGATTCAGGCAGGAGGGACTGAATGTTGGGGAGGGGGAGTTGTATTTGAGTGTGTTAGTCTGTGTGTGTGGGTCTGTGTGTGTGTGTGTGAGTGTTAGTCTGTGTGTGTGAGTGTTAATGCAACCCTCCTACAAGGTCAGACACACACTGAAGTCCACTCTCCT
>NC_048421.1:1440245-1441819 GCF_013103735.1 Etheostoma cragini | reverse complement strand
ATTATCATCAACATCCATTCCTTTAATTTTAGTCTCAATAATTCCAGATTTCTGCTTTTCTAACTCAAACATTAGGTACAATTTCCTGTAAATCAGGTTTATTGACCATAAATTCCAAAAATAACTGTAAAACTAAAGTTAATAAGGTAGGGTTAAAGTGTCAAGTGTCAAAAAAATGACAAATATTGGAAAAAAAAGTCTCGAAAGTGATGAAAAAAGGGGACAAAAAAGTTAAAAACATCGATTAAAAAGCCTCAACAAAACTGTTGATTTTCAAGAAGGATTTTCCTGGTTAAATAAAGGTTAAATAAAATAAAAATAAAAAAAAGAAGACGACACAAGGGTTAAGAAGCACTGACATGAAATGACAGGTGCAGATTTTATTGTGAAGGCTGTAACCGGAAGTTGCATTCTTCCTCCTTAAAGTGACTTGACAGCTGTTCGCTGCTCCCTAGCATCGCTCTCACCGGCTCGAGCTTTCCGCAGAGCCGGGCAGGAGTGCACCGCGGCGGCCTTTAAGCTCGCGCGGATATTAAGAGCAGAGGGAGCGCGTGAATCCCGGAGTCCCCCCCCCCCCCAACCACCTCCACCCCTACCTCCACCACCCCCCCTGCTCGCTGTCAGTCCGCGCTGCGTGATGCAGACCGGAGTCCGGGAAGAGGAGCTGCCCCGGGGGGTGACTACGTCCTGGTCCCTCCGCGCACCTGCTGCGCCCTCGTGCCGCCCAAACGTCGCGATGTTAACATTTCATCCATTTCGGTGCCCCGGAGCGCGCATTCCCCGGGACCTTTGATTTTTTTAAATTTTTTTTGGTTGTTTATTTAATTTAATGTCATTTCCCAGGACTATGTGACGCGGGACCGGCTGCGTCTAACCACACGATGATTGGTCGCCTGTAAAGGGACACGAACAGTTGCAGAAGTCACCTGGCGTCGCCGTCTAATTGGCTGTCTGCGCGTGCACACGATGGCCAATAACAACGAGCTACAGGTGAGTTTTCCAACTTTTGCTCTTTTTTTCCGTTACTTTCTGCGTTAATGTGCGTGTTAGAGCTCAAAGCTCGTGCACCAAACACATGTAGATCCAATGTGGGGATCACCTGGAGAAGCTTGTTGATGTCTGTAGTACTGGAAATACTCCCATGAAAGATATTATATGGAAGTACTCCGATGAAATATGTATTTATATTTCTAAAATGTATTTCTGTGACTAAGTATTGCTCTTTCCTTAAGACAAAAAACAGCTTTTAGAAGAAGGAAATGTCTAAATTTAAGCTTTTGAGGGCCAAGCCAGCCTGACCTTTTCAGACCTTGGGTCAAATTACACCAAAATGCTAGCTCCTACAGCTCCCATGATGCAACTGGACACCATCCACGTTACATGCCCGAGTCATTCAAAGTGCACATCATAGACAGGGAACTATTAAATGTGAATATGTTTCAGTTTCTTCTCTCCTCTGGGACAGTTAACTGAATGTCTTTAAGTTGTGGACAAAACATCTGAAGTCTCTTTATATAGACCTTAGTGGTCCCTAATACTGGATCTGAAGTCTCTTTATATAGACCTTAGTGGTC
>NC_048421.1:1438681-1440145 GCF_013103735.1 Etheostoma cragini | reverse complement strand
AAGACAACATGAGGACAACATGGGGACAACATGAAGACAACATGGGGACAACATGAGGACAACATGGGGACAACATGAAGACAACATAGGGACAACATGAGGACAACATGGGGCCAACATGAGGACAACATGAAGACAACATGAGGACAACATGAGGACACCGCTATAATATAAATAAAATATATTATAATTTCATATTGGGATAAAAGCCTTTGCACCCATGCTGATCTGTAGATGTTTTCATATAAACCATGAGGGGATTATTGCATCATGCTTTTATTGAACCCTTCCCCCCCCCCCCTCCCTCCCATCTCCACCCTGACTCCCCCTCGGTGCAGCACCCTCCTAACCTTCCCTCCTTCCTCTCTACAGATACAAAAAGAACAAGATGGCATCAACGTTCACAAAACAAATATTAAAAATGGAAGAGTTGCTTTTATATGAAACTTAACGGCCAAAATATCAACGTAGAGGAACTAGGTGCACGTACGGTCTGCTCTTATGAAAGCATGCATTATTATTATTAAACTATAGTTGTGCTTACTCATGTTTAAATCGTCGCTGTCGGGCAAAAACATGGTCACTTTTTTAGTAAATGTCTGACAAAATCACCTCGATATTGTTTAAATATTCCTAAAATCACCACAGGAGCTGATGGCGCTGATTTATGAATAAAAACTGATGATGGCGTAGGGAGATGTAAGGTTTCGGCCCCACAGCGACGACTTATAACGGTTACAGGTTGTGATGAACTAGTATAAACTCTCAGATATGATATCATATAAAGTAGCAGTGGCGGAAACATGCGAAGTGTGACTGCAGTGTAAACTGTTATATATCATTTAGAAAACTATATTCTGTACATGCTGCTGTCAAATGTCATAAATATTAGGATTTGAGATCCAGGTGACTCCTCAGTTTCATACAAAAGTGTGCGTTATTACACGTAGCAGCAGTCTAGAACAGTGACGGGTGCATTAGGTAACATTTCTGACTGGAAAACATGATTTATTGTTATTATTATATTATGATTTAACAACAGTGTGTGTGTGTGGGGCTCATGCAGCCAACAGGTGGCGGTGTTGGTTTTCATTTCGGGGGACTCCGTCTGGCCTCACCTTCTTTATCCAGACACAAAGAGACACACAAAGGAGCTTTTTCTCTGCATTCAAGACATTTAAAGGGCCATTTCAGTGTTTTTCCTTCAACCTGGACCCTATTTTCCCATGTGTTTGTGTCTGAGTGACTCATGTGAAAACTAATCTCTGAAATTGGTCCAGTGTGTAAGAAATTAGTTGTGATGTAACATCAAAGGGCAATTTCTGACAGTTTCACCCACTAAAGGTTCAGTTTTTGCCGCTGACAGGCTCAGATTATTATTTTATTTCTGGTGGAGATATGCTGCTCCATACACGCTAAAAGTAGTGATTATTTACATGGAGTCTGGTGGAGATATGCTGCTCT
>NC_048421.1:1435379-1438581 GCF_013103735.1 Etheostoma cragini | reverse complement strand
CATGTTGTCTTCATGTTGTCCCCATGTTGTCCCCATGTTGTCCCCATGTTGTCTTCATGTTGTCCCCATGTTGCCCCCATGTTGTCTTCATGTTGCCCTCATATTGTCCCGATGTTTGTCTTCATGTTGTCCTCATGTTGTCCCCATGTGGTCTTCATGTGGTCTTCATGTTGTCCCCATGTTGTCCCCATGTTGTCCTATATCAATGTTCTCTTTAATTCCCCAAAATAACATGATTGATTTCACCCAACGCTCTTTGCCAAGTACAAATCTCTACTTTCATTAATTTTGGGTCTTATTCAATTTTATAGCATTGTAAAACAAATGGAAGTGTTTTTGAAATAGTATTGAGTAAAAGTTGACATATTCCAGTCTGTGATTATCATCAACATCCATTCCTTTAATTTTAGTCTCAATAATTCCTAATTTCTGCTTTTCTAACTCAAACATTAGGTATTGAGGGGCCATGCGTTGACCCGAGGACAACATGAGGGTTAGGTCTACAAATGGAGAGATGTCAGAGTGGGGGATTTGGTGCCTTGCTCAAGAGCACCATGGCAGTGCCCAGAAGGTGAACTGGCAACTCTGGTCTGGACTTGAACCAGCGACCCTCAGATCCTAACCCAACTTCTCCCACCCAAAAGCAAAGCAAAGTTAAAAAGCAAGTATATCTTAAGTCTCTAGCGTATTTCCCAAAATGTCAAACTATTCTAACTATGAATTCCTTGTTTTGTTCATGGGTGGATGAGCATGTTGAGGCGTGGTCTTCAGTGCTGGGTCTCCACCTCCACCACAGTCCAGTCCCCCGGCGGGGAGCTGCCCCGGCTGTCTGGCGAGTAGCTGCTGACGGAGGTGACGGTGGCGGCCGGCGGGCTGAGCTGGGGCAGCAGACTGGGCCACATGCTGCTCTCCAACGGGCTCAGCGTGCCCCCCATGCCCACGGGGAGGAGCAGGAGGGGCGGGCAGCCTCCGTCCCCGGACAGCATCAGGGTCTGGTTGATGAGCTGCTGCACCATGTCCACCTTCCGGTTCCACTCCAGATCCTGTGGAGGCATAGGACGCAGCTGCCTCTGGGACGACGCCGGCGGCCTCTTCCTCGCAACGTCCCGCTCCCCCCGGGCGTCGTCCTCGTCCTCTTCGCTGGTTTCCATGGCTTCATAGATGGTGCAGAGCCCCGAGGACGGGGACAGCGTGACCCCCGTGGGGCTCCTCCTGTGCTGCTGCTGCTGCTGCTGCTGCTGCTGTTGGATGTGTTTCTGTTGCGCGCGGTACTGTTGCTCCAGCTCCAGCTGCCACTGCAGAACCTGCCGGCGCTGACGGTGCTCCTGCTGCTGCTGCTGCAGCTGCAGCTGGAGAAGCTCCCGCCGCTGCGCCTCCAGATGTTTCTGCTGCTCCAGCCGCAGCCGCTCCTCCTCCAGCCACTGCCTCTTCTGCCTCTCCTGCTCCTGGCGGAGCTGCATCTCCCGCAGCTTCTCCTGGTGCCGCTCCAGCCTCCTCAACTGCCCCCCGCCGGAGCGCCCGCCGTCCACGCCGCTGTCGATCAAAGCAGGACGAGGCGGGGCGGCGGCGTTGGTGAAATGCGCGGCGACAGCCGGGTCGATGGGCCTCCTGTTGCCAGGCACCAACGCCAGGTAGTGGCCGTTGGCGACGGGAATCGCCGCAGCGTGGTTCTGGTTCCGGTTGTCTTCCCGCGAGTGCGTTTGCATCGTGCGGTCTTCGTCCACTTCGTCAGTCTTCTCGTCTCCTGTGAGACAGTCAAGATCACTGTTCTGCATCCATTAGAGATGCATGCATCAAACAGAACAACAGGGACCAGGAGGACGGAGGAGGATCGGGACAGATTGGACAAAAAGGTGAAACGCAAACACGGACGGGGCTCTTTATAAATAAAGTGACATCCACCACACAGGAATAAATACGCTGTTCATTCAAAGCAGGAAATCATAAGGAGTTTACTGCATGTTTTCTCTCTTAAGTTGCATTTTCTTCCATAGAAACATCCCTTTGATTGCTTTAATAACGTAGAAACAAGATGGCAGACTCTTAGACTTTACTCCCAGCGTGTAAAACCGTAGTCCCGATGCTTGGTCAGCGGTTTTTGGCGTTAGCGTTGCAGAAAGTCTCCTTTAGCGTCTTAGTCCGACGCATGGGGGCTTTTATTTTGATCCCTGAGATATTTGCAGCTCTGGGTAAACCTTTGGTGTCATTTTTCAACGTGCAGGGTAAAACTACGTGGTTCTGGTTCTGGTAGGGAAGGATCGAGGGTGGGGCTTACAAAAATGTTTCTTTTTGATGCCAAACTGCGACAGACATTTCTATTTTTTTCACTTTAGGCATTTACTTTTTGCTTCTACACCCCTCTGGATGTGAAAAAGTTAAATTATACTATATGTTTTTCTTTTTTATATATATATACATTCTATTTAAAGGGATTGGACATCTGGAACAAGAAACTATTGATTGTAAAACCTTTGGTTCGGTGCAATTCTGATAATAACTCTATTTCCATTTGTACTTGTCAATTGATGGGAAATTTCCAAATAAAAATAAAATTACAACAAAAAAGTTGCTGTTTTTCAACCTGGACCTCTGCGTTTATTCCTTTTTGTCAATTGTTGACAGTCTGGGTCGGGACCCTTGGCGTAATTTTTTAACGTGCAACTAGGGTTAGGAGAAGATCGTGGGTGGGGTTAGGTAAAGATCGTGGGTTAGGGTTAGGTAAAGATTGTGGGTTAGGGTTAGGAGAAGATCGTGGGTTAGGGTTAGGAGAAGATCGTGGGTTAGGGTTAAGAGAAGATTGTAGGTGGGGTTAGGTAAAGATCGTGGGTTAGGGTTAGGTAAAGATCGTGGGTTAGGGTTAGGTAAAGATCGTGGGTTAGGGTTTCAAGAAGATCGTGGGTTAGGGTTAGGTAAAGATCGTGGGTTAGGGTTAGGAGAAGATCGTGGGTTAGGGTTAGGAGAAGATCGTGGGTTAGGGTTAAGAGAAGATTGTGGGTTAGGGTTAGGAGAAGATTGTAGGTGGGGTTAGCAGAAGATGGTGGGTGGGGTTGGCAGAAGATGGTGGGTGGTGTTAGGAGAAGATCGTAGGTTAGGGTTAGGAGAAGATCGTAGGTTAGGGTTAGGAGAAGATCGTAGGTTAGGGTTAGGAGAAGATCGTGGGTGGGGTTAGGAGAAGATCGTGGGTTAGGGTTAGGAGAAGATT
>NC_048421.1:1434116-1435279 GCF_013103735.1 Etheostoma cragini | reverse complement strand
AAAGTAGTGATTATTTACATGGAGTCTGGTGGAGATATGCTGCTCTATACAAACTAAAAGTAGTGATTATTTACATGGGGTCTGGTGGGTTTGGTGATTGTGATTTTGGGGCTGGTATATGTTAAACTTAAAGGATCTTTCTCTTAAACAAGAAGCTCTATCTCTGTAGGGATCTTTTCTATAATGTCGTCCCATCCAAAAAAACTAACCTTTAGTTGATGGAAAGTGCACAAATACCGTGTGTGGTTACACTGCAGCCGGTATCGAGGCTGCGGCCTAGGTTACAGCGGTCTTGCTGGTTCAATTTAAAAATAATAATGAAAATGTTGTTCCTATCAGTCCCTTAGACACAAAAACATGGGAAAATAGGGGTTTTCCAGGTTTAAAAACACTGAAGTTGCCCATTAAAATCACAGTTGTTGATCCGAGATATCCTGAGGCTTCCTGCTATAGTGTCAAGCATATTACCATATTTACCATATTTACCATATTTACCAAATTCTCATATCATGTGGCTTCTGGGGCTCCAGTTCTTCTCAGAAACCCCCGAATCCTTGAGGGTTTTAAAATGAATGAATAATCAATGGAGAAAAAGTTCTGTTACTGGGGATATATCACCTTAGTTTCAAGATCAGTGATGCGGTTTACGCCAAATTCCTACCTTATGTTATGTAACTTAAAAAACAGAAACATCGGACATTTTTGCCTCTTTTAAAGGTGTCAGGAGTGGAAATCTTCAACCTGAGTTGTGTTCTGGTTTCGTGATGAAGACCGCGGGAGAAGAAGTTGGATATGAAGCACGATGTCGGCTCTACAGGAGGATTGTTTTCCCCCAAAAATGGAAATTTTTTGGCACTCTGTTATCAAATGGCTCGGAAGACGGGGGAGAAACCTCCCTCCTCTCCTCTGGTTGCCTTCCCAGAATGCATCGTCTCATCTCAGACGTCTTTCTCTCTCTCTCCATGACATCATCGGTAACCCCGGAGACCCCCTGAAGACTGCTGGACCCGGGAAATGAGGGGATAGTTTGGGAATGTGTGAAGGAAGACAACAGCTACACTCTCTCCCTCCTTCCCTCCTCCCATCACCACCCTGACTCCCCCTCGGTGCTGCACCCTCCTGACCCTCCCTCCTCTCTCCCTCCTCCCTCCCCCCATCACCAC
>NC_048421.1:1423277-1434016 GCF_013103735.1 Etheostoma cragini | reverse complement strand
GAGAAGATCGTGGGTGGGGTTAGGAGAAGATCGTGGGTTAGCCGAAGATCGTGGGTTAGCCGAAGATCGTGGGTGGGGTTAGCAGAAAATCGTGGGTGGGGTTAGCAGAAGATCGTGGGTGGGGTTAAAAGAAATGTACGTTTGTGGCCAGGTTGGTCGAGTTGATGCTGCTCCGCCCGGTGCAGACGCTAAAGGAGTCTCGGTGCGTCGGTATCGGACGCCGAGAGCCGCTGACCAAGCATCTATCCACGGGATGGGAGTGAGGACGGATTGTCCAACATGTCCGCTGCTTCGTCCTCATTGAATACGTCGGTTGTCATGCAGGACAGACGTCGTATGCACACAGTACAATACAGACAACAGGTGTTCAAAGAGACAGAATGAAAACATGGAGGACTGACACAAACATCACAGAACTTGACTTTACTACACGAATGTATGTCTTGTGTCATGCGTAATTGCCAAGTCAATAAAATGAGGTTTTGATACAGGGGTGTGGAGAAGATTTTGTATTTTTTTTGGGCGATAAAACGTAACGTAGAAACCACGGCAACAACACACTGCAAGCTAGCAGAGATGGATGTAGAGAATGAAGGATTTTAAACTAGTCAGCTGTTTGCATGTTTTAAGAGACGGGAAATCCACGTCTACACGCTTGTTGCACCTGAAGGGAACACGCCATGTGATTTAGTGAAACCTCTACACCAAGGAGTGTCAAACATACGGCCAGTGGGCCAGAACCGGCCCGCCAAACGGTCCAACCAGGCCCACTGGATGACTTTGCAAAGTGGGAAAATTTCAGAGAAGTAATTAACTCTACTTTTGAATGTACCATTTTAATCTTAAGGAAAATGTCAGTTCTCTTTCTGTAAATGTACGACTTACATCTTCACAATTCTGAGTATTTTCCCGTGAATATTTACACTCTCGAGGGTCCGTTACACGATTGTCTTCCTACAGCGGCCTTAGGACGCTTTCCTAGCAGAAGCAACTTGCCAAAAATCAAGGTGACAAGAAACTCTACGGCAGATACAGTTTCTGATCTTTCTGAAGGGGTTTCCTGGTCTGGCCCACTTGAGAACACATTAGGGGGATGTGGTCCGCAAACTGAAAATGAGCCTGACATCCCTGCTCTGTAGGGTACCTTTAAGTGGGCGCCACCTGCCGAGGACGTGGTCTGAATTGGATGTGGTTTTTGTTTGTGTGTAAAGGTCCTGAAGGCATGCTGGAGAGACCAGGGCACAGGGACCGATCAGGATTTACTCTTTGATTCAAACAAAACTCCCTTTTGTTTTGTTTTGACACACCATTGTACAATATTGCATCGCTTCCTGTTTGACGGTTATTCCAATGGTGAATCAAAAGGCCTAAATATATATATATATATATATATAAAAAGACATACAGCAACTGGAACACACGAAGGACAGTTAAGTTCAGGCATGCTGGATCCATTGGGAAAATAAGAAACAGGAACAAAATGCCTTGCAATGATGTTTTAATGGAATTCTGAAAGATAACCTAGCGTGAACCATTCATTGCTGAACATGTCTAGTGTAGAACTGTTTTCAAATTCAAGGTAGTACACAGTCTTTATGTTAGTTAAACATGCAATATACTGCTGAAATAGTAAACCAACCGCTCACTATGAAAACGATTGAAGCGAGTGTGAAGCTCAACTGTGACAGCGATGTAGGACAATGCAGGGTCACGATAAAAAAAGAAGAAGAAGGCTAGTCGTTACGGCTTCTCTGGAACACGAATGATCAGCTAACTGAGGCTTGGAGCTAAAGCCACTTAAACCCAAATGCCTGAAACACATACTGTACTCGACCGCACGTTATTTACCTTAACGACCTACTGTATACGCAGAGAGCCTCTTGAAGCACACATTAAAAAAACGCCACCAACTGCAATCTAACACTTACGTCAACAAATCTGCCGTGTTAATTCATATCTAGTTTTTTATTTTCAGAGCTAAAAAAACTTGGAGGAAAAAGAAAAGTATGGAGCTGGAACAGCGACGGTAACCGGTTGTGTTGAAAATAAAATGTTGGCATTGAAACCACAAATATCGGCACTGAAAACTGTTGAACTGATATATAAAAACACAAACTCCAAAAAGTAATAATCTCTGAAATATCATCATAGGATTGTGAGATTATTACTTTTTGATGTTTGTGTTTTATATATATCAGTTCAACCGTTTTCGGTGCTGATATTTGTTGTTTCAATGCCAACATTTTATTTTCAATGACACAGGTTACCGTCACGGTTCTAGCTCCAAAGAAAAAGGAGCATGTGACTATCGCTATGGTGCTGTTGAACATGAAGTGTACACAGGGTGGGGAGGACCAGGTTTCAACAGAAACAAAAAATAAATCAAAATAACCACAAGTAAGCAAATACAAAAAAAAAAAAAAAATCTTTTCAGACATTTGTTCAGTAGAAACAGTAGGATAAATACACAATGAGTCCATTTCATTCCATCTGTGTCTTTTTTGTTTTTTTTTCCTCTTCCTTGTGTGTTTTCTTTGTCGGTTTATAAGCTCAGTCACAGCTGGACCAATCAGTCAACACCCCGTCCGGGGCTACAGGATATGCAGTGTTACTTAAAAAGAGCATTCTACTAGAAAATGGTAGTAGCTATTGTACATAAAGGAGTTTAAGCCGTACACTCATAACCATAACAATATGAAAGAGGGAGGCTTCATTTAAAAATTGCTACAGTCATTTCATCCCCCCCCCCCCCACCATCTCCATATTTTTTTTAATGTTTTCCTACAATCTTGCTCTCCTTTTCTCTTCATCTTAGCCATCTAACCCAACTGGAGAGAAAACAAACAACAGGTAAAGGGGGAGGGTTGCGGGGAAAAGGTGCATTCCAGGGGTAATAGGAGGGACTTATACATTACCTGCCAGAAAACTATCAGTCTTATCACATATGGTGGAGTAGTAGGGCGGCTGGCTGTCGCCGGGGTCTCCAGACTCCACGCCCCCGAGGCGGTGACTGGGCTCCAACGGATCAGCGTCCTCCAGGTGGTCTGCAGCCGCCATCTTCCCCCCGAACATGTAGTGGTGCTCGTCTAGACTGCTGGGTTTGACGTCTCCCGGGTGTCCCAAAGGCATCAGGTCCACGGGTCTGCCCAGCAGGTCCTCCTCCGCCGGGGCGGCTGTGGCGGCGGACGGCAGCGTCAGCTCCTTGATGAGGGAGGGGTCCTTGGCCTCCTCCGGCAGCTGCTCCTCGTTCTCCAGGGAGAAGATGCCGGGGCTCTTCCCGCAGCTCTCGGCCATGGAGTGGGCGTTGGAGTTGGACGTGGTGCAGTCGAAGCCGTAGGACGCCACCGAGTTGGCCGACTGAGGCGTGGTGCCGCCTCCGTCTTCTTCGCCGTATCCGGCAGGCGCGTCCGCCGCCTCCTCGTCCTCATCGAGAGCGTGCAGACTGCGGGCGGTAGGCGGGCTTTCGAAGCCGGCGCTCTGGTCCATCGTCGCCGGCGCATCGGGGTCGTTTATTTGCATCTCCCCCTCCGTGTCGCTGGCCTCGTCCCCCGAGGTGGAGGCGGAGGAGGGCGCGGACGCCGGAGCGGTTGGGGGTCCGGTTCCCGGGACCTCGTCGGCGGGGAGCGTCTCCGCCTCCTCCTCCTCTCCGTCGCCTTTCTCCAGGTGAATCCCCAGGTCCTGCTCCATGTCGGGCTGGACCGACGCCGGCACCGGGGTCTGCCGCTTCTCGGAACGGGACTCCACGCCGGAGCTGCTGTCGTAGTCGCGGAGCTCCTCCGGCGTGCTCGTCTCGCTGCTGCTGCGGGAGGCCGGAGCGGCGCCGGACTGGGACGCGGCGCCAGCGGGGGCGGCGAACACGGCGTGAGCATCTTCGTCCGCGGAGCACTTCATCTCCTCCTCGTGTGCCGACTCGTGCTCCGACTCAGGAGCGAAGGCCGGGGCACCGCCGTCCAAACGGGGCAAGGCCGGAGACAGGATGGGCATCTCGGACTCGGGCGCACCGGGGTCGGACGCCGGGCTGGGGGAGGAGGCGGGGAGCAGCGAGGCCGGTTGAGCCCAGGGGTCACTGAAGGGGTTGGTCTGGCCCCAGGAGGAGGCGCCGGGGGGGGCGCAGGCTGGCGCACAGGGGCGGTTTAAGTTGTCCAAACGCTCCTCCTCGTTAAAGTCGTCTTCGTCTACATTCCCGCCGCTCTCGGTCACTCCTTCGCTGTGCATCTCCACGTCTTCGTCCTCGTCGTCCTCGTATCGCTCCCGCTGCTGGAACACCTGTCGGATTGATTAACAGGAAGTTAGACGGGAACGGACGGCAGTACACGGGGTCGGGGGGTTATTATATTATATTATATTGCTAAGCTGTGAAGAAGCGTAACGGTTAGTTTCCACACATTAGTTTGGTGGATTGGTGTTATTTGGGGGTGAAGTTGCAACATTAACATTATTCATTTTGTCCGGTTTACGCTGCACTTTGTCACACATCATATTCTCTACCGCACTATTTCACTTTAAATACAGATATTTATACTTTATACTCTTTCCCAACTGTGGAATGTCTCTAGATATTTATATTTTTCAGTTTTTTAGACTCTACATGCTCTGCAGACCCATATTAGCATTTGAGCATTTATTTATTTTCATTCATATTGTATAGTACTTCATTATATAACAATATTTCGTTCATATCATTATGCACCTTATTCTCTACCTCACTATTTTACTATAAGTACGGATATTTATACTGTATACTCTTTCCCAACTGTATGTATCTAGATATTTATATTTTTTCAGTTTTTTGAAATTGCAGGCAAGTTAATGTTCTGTTTTTTGGCTCACTTCCTGTCTTTGGGTCGGGTCGCATCCTTAACTAACCAAACTCTAGTTCCCTTGGAAACTAACCGAGACAAAGCGAGCGCTCACACCCCCCAATGAACCGGACTATCCAACCAAAACGCTCCAGGGTTTGGTTAAAACAAACCAATGAGGTTTGAAAGCAAACTAAGTGTATTTTTCCTATTTTACCTGTATGTCTATGCTGGATATGTTAAGTTGGGTTATGTGATAAGCTTTTTATTTCCTTTTGCTCATTTGCACGGACTCATTTCTAGGGCTGCACAATATAGTTTTTTTTTTTAATCATCTTCGCAATATCAACAGGACCAATAAACACGTTGCAAAAGGCTGCGACATATCAGGAAAAGACACTCAAATGTCAGTAGAAAACTGCACTTTAAAATTAAATTAATATTTTTAGTGTGTGCCTTCTATATTCAATTCAATGTTTAATTTGTTCAATAAAAGAACGTTAGAATTCATTTTCTTGTTTTAAATACAACAAGCAATTTGTTGTATTTTAGCAGAATAAAATGTATGTACAGTTTGAGCTTGGTTTCCAGAGAATTCGTGTTTTCCACTAAGTTATCTACAAAATATGCATGCTCTATGGTTTTCGTCATCATCATCATCCAGTAATGAATATTAGAGCTACCGTCTGTCTGATCATGTGTATTATGCACTGTATATAAAATATTGCTGTCATTATTTTTCCATATTGAAATGAGAGTAAATGCAGCAGAAGGGAGTAAACCTTAATATCCGTTTATTTATCGGAAGTTATATCGTTATCAAAATAGTCAACGTTAACGCATATTGCATATTTTCCTCATATTGTGCAGCCCTTCATTTATAAATTTATGTTTCTGACTTTATTTCATATTTGATTTGTCTGAAATAAATCTCCTCATTCATTCGCTCACCTTGTGATGCTCCTCCATTCTCTCTGAACTCAGGTCCATGTCGTCCACCCGCTCGTCTTCCTCGTCCTCGTCCTCCTCTTCCTCGTTGGCCAACGTCTCCACGTTGGGCGAGCCCATGATGTTGGCGTCGCCCTCGGAGCCGCGGAGGCTGGAGTCCACCAGGGCGTCCGAGCTCTGGGTGCCCTCCAGCAGCGCCGTGTGCTGGGTGCTGCTGAGGTCCGACACGCCGTGCTGCCGGCTGCTGCCGCAGCTGCTCACGTCCTCCGAGTCCATGCCGGACGGCGGGTCGTCGCCGGGCCAACCCGCCGAGCCGCCGAAGGCCGAGGGCCTGGCCTGGAACTCCTCGGAGGGCTGAGACGTGCTCATGTCGGTGGCGAAGGACAACGGCTGGTGGCCCAGCCTCCTTTGCTCCTCGTCTTCGTAATCCTCTTCGTCGTCGTCCTCGTTAATCTCCTCGTCGGCCTTTTCCACCGCCTCCTCTTTGTCGTGCGGCGACATCAGGTCCCTTGGGGGGGAATCGTCCATGGGCGAGTGAGGATGTGCCATCATGTTGAAGGCCTCTGCAGATGGAGCTGTGGAGGTGGGCATACACAAATTATCCGTCTCTTCTTCTTCCTCCTCCTCATCCTCCTCCTCTTCCTCTTTCTCCTCCCTGGTCGTCTGTGCCTCAAACTGGTTTTTCTTCTCTGTTTCCTCTTCCATGTTGAAGTTCATCGCGCTGACGAGGTTCTGGGGAGCAAAGTCCGACAGAACCGAGGGGTGGGTCCCGTCCCAGGGATCAGACTGGGCGTGCAGGTCCAGCAGAGAGGAGGCGGTCTGCGGCTCTCTGACGGGGGAAACGGGGCCCGGTGGGGAGCAAGGAGGGGACATGACCGTAGTTCCCAGAGAGGAGTCCCTGGCTGAGCCCTGGAATTTGAAGAGGTCCAGCTGAGCGTTGGACTCGTCTTCAGAATCTGGTTCAGCTCTGAGATCAGGGTCCGCTGATGATTGAGACAGCGGCTCTGGGAGAGGCTCGGGAGAGGTTTCTTGCACTCGTTCTGGACTTGGTTCCCGTACCGGCTCTGGTGTCTGTTCCCGTACCGGCTCTGGTGTCTGTTCCCGTACCGGCTCTGGTGTCGGTTCCCGTACCGGCTCTGGTGTCGGTTCCCGTACCGGCTCTGGTGTCGGTTCCCGAACTGGTTCTAACACCGGCTCTGGTGTTGGTTCCCGTACTGGTACCATCACTGGTTCTGGTGTCGGTTCTCGCACTGGTTCTGGTGTCGGTTCTCGCACTGGTTCTGGTGTCGGTTCCCGCACTGGTTCTGGTGTCGGTTCCCGTACTGGTTCTGGTGTTGGGTCTGAAATTCTCTCTTGGACTGCTTCTGTCTGGCTGGAGATCAGTTCTGGTGCCTCTGCAGCAGATCTCTCCACAGCTGGTTCTGGTACCTCTGGCCCGGCGAGGGTAGCTGCCGCCGTAGCGATGGCCGCGGCGGTTGCCACAGCAGCAGCTATTCCCGGTCCTGCTTCTTCAACAGTTTCAGCTTTGGGCCCGCGTTTCACTGGCGTTGGGGTGCTGCTGCCCACAGTTTTCTTGGGGGTGGAGGCCTTGGATGCGGCGGTTTTGGATCCAGGGGTCTTGGAAGGTGTTGGCTTACCGTCTGTTTTGGGGCGGGTGGGCGTCTTTGTATCGGCAGCCTTACTCGCAGCGGGCTTCTTGGCGCCAACGTCGGATTTTGAGACCGATTTGGGGGTCTCGGGTTTTGCCGCCTTGGTTGTAGCGGAAGGGCGAGTAAGGGGGGAATCCGCAGGCTTTTTGGATCCTGAAGCGGCCGGTTTGGTAACATCTGGGGGGGGGGGGGGGGGGGGGGGGGGGGGGCACAGCACACGCAACGATTAAACAGCGTAGACCTATGGTTCTCCAAGTTAAATTGAAGACTTGTAAAAACCACATAGGATGAAATTTAATGCCAACTTTACGGCCATAATGGTTAGTAACGTTACCTGAATTTAATAAAACATTTTTGTCAAGCTCTTATGCCATGAAACCCTTAATGCGAAATAAAGTACATTTAAATGTTACCCACACAAAATATTAAGTTGTGTTGCATTTTCGTTACGAAAAAGGAAAAATGTAAGATCTTTGTGAAAGAAAAGAAACAGTTTAAAGATCTTATTTTTTGGAATATTAAATGTAAGACTTTCTAAATACTTTTAAGACCTCGTGGGGACCTTTTTAAACAACTACATTAATTTGGTTCAGGCAACGGTTTAGTCAACGGCACCGCTTTAGCACCGGTATCGGAAAATACCAAAACGATAGCCAACCCTTGTTAAGTGTCCTGAAATAACTCCTGTTTGAATCATTTATATTAAGACATTAATAATCAGAACAATCAACGTTAACAATTAATTTTTTAGAAAAGAAAAACAGCTTGCTTGTGCATCCCAGTGTTACAAGTCAAATATTGTGTTTTCTCACCTTTCTTCACAGGGGTTACGTTCCTGGGTGTTTGCGACGCTGGAGGTTTGCCACCAGATGGGGTAGTGGAGGTTAGTCTGGAGGCGGCCGGCTTGACGGAGGTGCTGGAGGGGGTTTTAGGGGCGGCAGGCTTGGCCGCGGCTGGGGAGCTCTTGGCTGCGCTGCCGCTGGGCGGCCGGGTCGCGCCTGTGGCAGGACGAGATGACGGGGCCGAGCCAATCGGGGTCCTGGAGAAACAACACAACAAAGAAGGTTGAGAAAATCCTGAGAGGTCTACAGCAGAGATCGGTTCAGATCATGAGTTTTGATCTCTTTCTTTCCTCTAGGCCAGGGGTCTTCAACGTTTTCCAGGCCAAGGACCCCCAAACTATTGGCGAGATGAAGCGGGGACCCCCTAATTATATATATTGTGTTATATCAAACTGGCTTGAAAGAGCTCCTGTGTGTTGCTGAATGTGTTCATTGATGACTGAAAGACATCTTCTGCCTCCATTTATCTGTTTACTACAGTGTGTTGAATTCATGTTAATGTGGATTTAAAGACATTTCAATTAGTGGGAAAAATTGCAGGGGGGGGGGGGGGGGGGAGAGATATAAAAAAAAGTCTAATCAACCAAAACTTTCGCGACCCCCATGCAGTATCTCCGCGGACCCCCTAGGGGTCGCGGACCCCCTGTTGAAGACCTCTGCTCTAGGCGTACTCATTTTGTCATTCAACGTCTCCATGAGACAGACATTTTCAAGGGAGCCCAATAAAATGGTGATTTACAACAACAAATAGGGATAAAGATTAATTTATTAAAAGGTGACACAAGAGTGTGTTGTCAATCCAAAGCTAGGGGCCCAACATGAGCCACATGTGAGACCAGGACGCCTCACTAGGTCGGTCTCACAGGCACTTATTCCAGTTTCTCCACATAAAAACAACTTTGGTCAGAAATCTTTTTTCTATACATGCATAGAGATTTGGAAAGACATCCCACATCACATCAGAACACTATCATCCATCTCATATTTCAAAAAAGCACAAACAGCTCCTTCATAACAGTTACACACATTCATCGCTCATGTGTTGTCCAAGCCTTGTTCGCACCGTCCGTATTTGTCCAGCCCAGCTGATGTCGTGCATAAGTGTCTTTGTGTATTTTTGTTTTTAGTTGTCTAAATCTGTCTAGTCCATATCGATGTCCTGTACACATGTCTGTCCCGACGTGCTGTACCCATGTATTATGTTTCTGCAGAACAGGAACGGGCTGTTTTTAAACTGAGTCAGGCCCGTTTTTACATTGTAATGTAATGTTACTTTTAGCTTTCCTGTATAATAAATATGAACGAACGAACATCAGGCGTTTCTCTGACTGTTAGAGTGATTGTGACAGGGAGCAAGAGTTTATTGAGTTATTCATTAGTCACTTCTACTGCCAGAGGATCAGAAACAGCCCAAACAGGAGCAAGATTGCCTGCATAGATTGCAAGAAAAACAATACGATGTAGGGACAGGAAGAGGAGCGGCGAGTCTTAATGAGGACACAAGCAGCCAAGGCCTTGACCTTAATCGCCTTTCACAGATGTGGCAGAAGCCCAAATCCAACGAGTGCTTGTAAACATGTTCACAGTACAGACACACAGACACTTTTTTGATGCCAAAGGGGAAATTCAAAATCCCAATAACTTAATGACAACACACACACATACACAACATACTCATACATCATTAATTGGATGATAAAATAACAAATCCACGTAGATAATATGGGCAATAAAAAGAAAAGATACTAAAGAAAAAGCCAAATGAAAGAACTAGGGGATGTTTCCAATGTCTTGTAATCTTTAGATTAAAGTGGTTATAGAGGGTTTTTTTCTGTTTTTTTTGGAGAAATTGATTAGTTGTTTGGTCTATAAATTGTCAGAAAATTGTGAAAAACGTGGATCGGGGTTTGCCAAAGCCCAAGAAGACGTCCACAAATCTCTAATTTTGTCTCATTATCAGCTCATCAGTCATTTTCAGATGTTCCCAATCACCTTTAAAGCTCGTCAGGGTCAAGCCTTCGAATTTACACAGAAACCCTGACCCGTGAACATCGGGCCGGGCCTGCCTAACCTTTCCAGAGGTGACCTTCTTCATCAGGACGCCGCGGCTTTGGAACAACCTGCCCGAGGAGATAAGGCTGAATCTGCCACTTCTTCTGAAATCACTTCTTAAAACACGTTTTTATGTGATGTCATTTATTCATCGTCTTTTTACCATATCCCCTGATAGAAACAGAATCAGAAATACTTTATTGATCCCCGAAGGGAAATCCTGTGTTGCAGTTGCACAAATAGTAGAAATATCGAGTGGAAATATAGATAAAGAAATATAACGAGTGTGGGTATGTGTTATGGTTAAAGGATTAGTTACATAGTTAATTTATTTTATCACTTAATTTTCCCTGTGTATATATGATATATATATGATACACACACACACACACACACACACACACACACACACACACACACACACACACACACACACACACACACACACA
>NC_048421.1:1418209-1423177 GCF_013103735.1 Etheostoma cragini | reverse complement strand
GGGGGGGGTGCAGTCTCCTGGGCCCACGCTACACTAACGGCCTGTTTCTAAATAAAGAATCGGAGCGAGTGCTGGCACAAAGAGAACAGGGAGGTAGTGCGTGATGGAACAAGGCTGGGGCCGATCTAGTGTTAATCTTTAATACTGAAAGGAGAAGGGAAATAACTTCACAGTACCAGCTGAAGACCACGAGATGTGTTAAAAAGCAGCCGCATTAAGGGCCATGAAGCTGTGTGTGCTTTACACAACCTGGCTAGATTAGATTTAGATTTGATTCAACTTTATTGTCATTACACAGGTACAAGGTAACGAAATGCAGTACAGGTCTAACCAGAAGTGCAATAGCAGCCGGTGCAGGATATACACTGGTTCCATAAGTGTAGGACATGGATATGTACTGAATAAATATAGAGATGAATACTATTATAAGCAGAATTTTACAGATAGATTTGTCCTATGAATATAATATAATATATAGATAAGTAGTATTGTGAGCAAGATTTACAGCTGGATATGTACTGAATATAATATACAGGTGGATATTACTATAAGTAGAAATTTTACAGATATGTGCAAAATAACATAATATACTAATGGTTTACAGAGTTTACAGGTGAGTATGTACTATGAATATATATACACACACAGGCGGCTATTATTATAGACAGAATATTTTACAGATAGATATAATAAGTTAGGCTAAAATTAGCAGTATAACAATGGATTTAAAGGTAGTACAAATAAAGTTTGGGCAGAAGCTATCCGAAGTAAAGTGCAGTGGAAAGTAATTGCATATCACAGTTAAAGTACGGTACTGCAGATGTATATTTAAACAATTGGTACTGTAAAGAAACAGTCAGCAGTGCAAATTGAAACGTAAATAGTGCAAAAAGGCAAGTAGTGCAAAAAGATGCAGATATAAACAGTCATTAATTAGTTGTGTGGTCTCTATAATGTCAGAAAATGTGGATCAGTGTTGCCCAAAAAGCTCAAGATGACGGACTCAAACGTCTCGTGTTGTCCACGATATTCAGCTCACTGTCACAGAACATTTTCACATTTAAAGGGCTGGAATCAGACAATTTAGACCTTTTTTGTCACTAATAGACGAATCGATTAATCTCTGCAGCTCTAGACCCTTAATTATGATGGGACCAAGCCTTTAAAGCAGTTCTCCTAATATCTATTAGTAGATACCTATTATCTATAGCTATTATCTGTCATATTTATTCTGTTGATTTGATGTTGTATGTCATTTTTGCCTCGTGTTTTTCCCCCTCTTCCTTCCCTTTTCTTATCAGTATTTTAGTTTCTTTATATTTTAATTGGAGTGGAGAGTGTCCAGAATAACCCCCACTGAGTTAATCTGTTGATTCTATTTTAGATGAATGCATTAGTTGGTTGGTCTTTAAAATTAGGAATAATGTGGATCAGTGTGTCCCAAAAAGCCCAAGACAACATACTCGATATACAGTATATTTAATATATTATATATATATATATATATATTATTTAATATAGATATATATTCAGCTTACTGTCACCGAGGAGAGAAGAAACTAGAAGATAGTCACATTTAACAAGCGGACATTTTGACTCAATGACTCAAACCAATTATCAACATACCGATTTATTTAATAGTTGACAACTAATCCATTAATCTTCGCTGCTCTAATTGATTGTGTGAGGGTAAAACAGCAGTGTAGTGTGTGCTATCCACAACCTGGAAGATATAACTGAATATGGTTTTAGTCACATGAAATAAGATTAAAGTCGGGGTGTGGTCCCGTCAGAAGCCCAAACAAGCTTTTACAGCCCAAACGCAGCATTAAGAATTGGCTTTAGGTAATGAAAGGTGTGTCCCTCTTACTTACTGGGGTTGTTGGATCATGTCGATGCGGTTTTACTGATCTGATGTTGAAAAACCCAACATCAGGTTGTCATGTCCCTCTACAAATAAACATGTGGGAAACGTTTTGTTTTCCACTGAGAAATTATGTCCAGAAACTATTAATTCCCAAAGATAAATCACATTAAATGTCTGTCGTAGGTTGGTTTTTTAACGCTGATCGGTGACACATTACTCGCCAGAAAGGTTGAAAAATGCTGATGCGGTTATATGTTTGTAAATGTGTTGTTGTTGTTTTTTAGAGCTGCAAAGATTAACCGATCAGTTGTCAACATTTTGATGATCGATTATTAATCGATTTGAGTCATTTTTTAATGAAAAAGTTTTAAAACTTCTGTGATGTCAACTTCCTAAATGTAAATATCGTCTGGTTTCATCTCTCCTTTGTGACAGGAAACTGAGTATCTTTGAGTTGTGGACAAAAGTCTGATCCACATTTTCTTTTTTACTATTTTCTGACATTTTAGAGACCGGACAACCAATCGATTAATTGAGAAAATCAATAGACAATAAAAAATCATTAGTAGCAGCCCAAGGGTCCTGTCTTGGAACTATTCTTTGCTAGTTCAGACCACCGCAGCCGCAGATATGATGATGATTATTAGCTGGTAGTAGGGCTGGGCGATATGGAGAAATATTCTTGACCAAATACCTCGATGTCGATATTGTGACGATATTGTATGGTGGACTGTTGCTGCTTTAACAAAATGTTATTTAGACAATGACATTTTTGATAAATAGTCTCCAGAAATGATTTAATGACTTAGTGGGTAAAGGTAAATAATAGAAGAGCTAGAACAGTCTGGTACGTTGAGAAAATGACATTATTTTACTGTAATGCAGCCTTTAAAACCAGGTAAAGACAACACTTATACCAGATTATGATATATCCTAAATCTAAGATGATATCTAGTCTCATATCGCGATATCGATATAATATCTATATCTTGCCCAGCCCTAGCTGGCAGTGTTATAATCTAAGCCAAAGTTACCCCAAATCCTCGGCAAGAGAATTTGGGGAAACCTTATTAACAGGACATGACTCACTGCAAAAGCTCTGATTCCTTAACTTAGATGGTTGAAACCTTGAATGAGATGTTAAGATATTAAGCCTAAAATTGAGCACCAATGAACAAGATGTCAAAAGGTGAAATGAGAATAAGCTGCAGAGGCAGAGAATAAGAAGCAGAGAGTATAAGATAAGAAAAGAATAACAGGGAAAGGAGAATGGGGAGAATGAAAAGATCCAGAAGCCGGGCATTAGATACGAAATATGCTGAGAATAATCTGTCAGATAAAAGGAAGATGGATAATCCCCCCCCCCCCAAAAAAAAGAAATAGGATGGACTAATTTAGAGAGGGTTGGAAATTAACCAGGCCACTGAGAAATAAAGAAAGAGGAAAGAGGGAGAGATAGAAACCAAGACAAAGAGAGAGAGAAAGAGATCGGACAGAGCAGGCAGATAATATTCATCCGATTACACATCATCTAATATCAACGTCTTCTTCTTCCTTTTCAAAGAGGGCAGTCTATGCAGACCAGAACCTAGTACAGCCTTTAGGAGACCAGGCCCCGAGGAAACAAGCCTAGTCTTGGCCATGGTGACCAAAGCACAGCGACGCATGGATGCTCGGATTGTTTTACGTTTCTATTTATTCTGTAATTAAGCTCAGTGTCGGCCGAATGGCGGCCAAGGCTGTACGAGATGTTGTAGTCTTTAACCCTCGTGTTGTCCTCGGGTCAAACTGACCCGTTTCAAAGGGTTTTATATCAGAAATATTAGATTTCTTTCAACCAAATTGCCCAAAAATAACATGGATGATTCCACACAACGTTCTTCAGGTAAAATGAATGATAACTTTCAATGAATTATTTGAGTGTTTAATTCCTTTTTTTAAATGGTTTCCAAACTTTAATGGTTCTAAACTTTGACATCTACCCATCTGCCATCCACTCAACATCCTCATATTATTTTAACTAAAACTCATGTATTATTTGATATAAATGAGCTTTGTTGACCATAGAGTCCAAGAACAGGTGTAAAACCTGTTATCAAACCAGCACAGGTCAAAAAATAAAAAATAAACGCCAAGAGCTGGAAAAAGTGAGAAATAAATCAGAAAAAGCGTCAAAAACATCAGAAAAGCACCACAAAAAAAAAAAAATCAATTTTCACCTGGAAGTGCATGTTCAAGGTTAACAGGAAGACAACACAAGGGTTAAATGACGCTGTTTTAACTGAATGGGCGGCTTGTAGCGAGCGGAGTTCATTGTTCATATTTTCACCATAGGCCCTGCTGAGAGTAACACCCCCATACAGCTCGGTTAAAGGGTTAAAGCACCGGAGCTGAAAGATCTGATGACTTTTACTCGCTCCAGGCGCACCGACGGCACACGGGAAAATACGTTCTCGCCCCGGTCGCCTGAGGATCATTTATAACATTCTAGCTTTAATGCAACTGCACATTTCTTCTATCATTGGAAAGGATTGCAGGCTGGGTGTGAAAACATGGTTGCCTGCTGGTGCTGCTTTGTTTGCGATGCAAGAGTCAGGCGGGCGACGATTTAAATAATGAGATGCACCATGAAACGAGCAAATGAGTAAGCAGGAGCTAAGCAAGCATGCAGGCAGACATCTTCCCCGCAGCAAAAAGGAGACAAACAACGGTGGAAGGCCCTCGTCTCCTGATGAGCAGCAAATTAAAGATGATGCTGTGTTAATTAGTACCAGGAGCTTCATCCGGGTTGGAGTGGCCTCTCAGGCAATCTCAAGGAGGCAGGCATGGGAAATCTTACTGTTAAATGACCCGAATCAGAGCTCTCTCCTCTCTAAATCTTTACTAATAGAGACATATATCGATATATCGGCGGGCCAATAGAAGGCATTTCTTTCTTTTCATCCATCAGAATCATTTATAATGACAGATTATTCTGATAAATGAATATTAGATAGAAGTAGACGGTCAACCATGTTATTAGAGATGGCGTTGCATAGTCTGTCCCCCAGAGGACGCTCTACAACGTCCCTGTTAGTGATGGCGTTGCATAGTCTGTCCAC
>NC_048421.1:1416657-1418109 GCF_013103735.1 Etheostoma cragini | reverse complement strand
TGTGTGTGTGTGTGTGTGTGTGTGTGTGTGTGTGTAGGGCCGGGTATCGCCGATGATTACTTGAATCGATTCTGATTCACAGGGTTTCTGATTTGATATAAATACCAATTTTGCTTGTATATGAAAGTGTTTCTCTGAGAATGTTTGCTGTAAATTGTACAAGCAAAAAGCAACCCTCATATTTTTTATTTTTAACCCTCATGTTGTCCATGGGTCAAATTTGACCCGTTTTCAGTAAATCTTTTGTTTTCAAAATAAGCGTTACATTAAAAAATACCAATAAACGTTCGAAAAAAAGACCAAAAACATCAACAAAAGCACCCACAACACTGAAAAACTGACAAAAATGTCGGTAAAAGCGATAGTAATGTTGAGGTTAACATGATTGACAGGAAGACAGCACACATTTAAGGTGAAAAGGCATTTACTGAAAGATCATTTTCGGTATTTGTTTTAAACAAAGATCCCTTTTTATTGGAGAATTTATTATTTTTAACCGAGCCTTGAAATATTGCCCCGTAGTAGATTAGAGGACAGAGGAAGCGTCTGGTGTCCTTGATTGTACAAACTCAGAAGGAGGAAAGAGGACGAGCTCGTTGTAGGGCGATCAGGTGGTTCTCCGTTTTTGCATCCCACATTAGTCATGCTGTTTTCCTCGGGGATGATGCATGCATTTTTATAGCTGTGGACTGAATGCAACCCTCGTCATGATCTAACTAACTGCTGCTGATGTAATGGTTGTGTGTGTGTGTGTGTGTGTGTGTGTGTGTGTGTGTGTGTGTGTGTGTGTGTGTGTGTGTGTGTGTGTGGCATTCAGGCCCCAGACACTGTCTTTACAGTCCAGCACGAAGCAGACGACATGTTGTGCAGGCTGTAAATCTCCCTCCGTCCCTCTCTGGGTGTGGCAGGAGACTCTGTCGTGATTTAATAGAGGTGCAGCCACAGAGCCAATTACCAAATGGATTTAGCAAACATGACTCAAAGGAAAGGGAAGGAAAGCGGGCCAGAAGGAGGCGTACGTGTTTTGAGTGTAAAGGTTAAAGTTGAAGGGCGTATTCTGCAGAGACCCACATATCAGCTGTTCTATTTCCAAACATACGTTGAATATACTCTATGAAAAAAATACACCCCCATTAAACATGTCCTTTTTTAATAATGTCAACTCTTCCTTCTTTAAATATACATGTACATATATTAAATATCTTAGAACATGATGGATGTAGATTGACTGAAGTTTGTAGTTATTTATGAGTAAATAATATGATAATTTTTTATTGTCACAACAGAACATCAAAATATATTAAAGTTCTGGTAAATAAAATGTATAAAAATACAAACTTAAGATATGAAACTTGAAGTCATTTGAACACTAACTGGACAGACTATGCAACGCCATCACTAACAGGGACGTTGTAGAGCGTCCTCTGGTGGACAGACTATGTAACACCATCA
>NC_048421.1:1407629-1416557 GCF_013103735.1 Etheostoma cragini | reverse complement strand
CCCCCCCCCCCCCCCCTTTTACCTCCACATCACACCGAGAAATCTACCGGCAAAAGAACACAGGCTCTGCATCCTAATTACATGCTGCTGCAGCAACTAAGGAAGCTTACATTTACGTTGCATACACCAAAGAATCTACAGCAAGTGTTACTGTTTGAATGCTGCATTACCGGCCCCCAATCAGCAAAGCCCATCCAAAAAATCCCCAAAAATTGCAAATATTATCCATGGACACAAGCTGACACAAGCTGTTAGCTGACATCCCAACACAGACAGACATGGCGTTCAGAACAGCCCATAATGAGTTCTACTTTCTCCATTTGCACACTAATCAAGCTTAAATGGTCCCCACCGCCAGTGGCATGCTGTGGGCAATCAGCTTCAAACAGCAGACGCACACACACACACACACACGCACGCTACGGTTCTACATGTATACACTGCTACACACACAACATCCTCACTGACCCGTTGCTGTTTCTGTAAGCAGGTAAAGTGCACTGTGTGAAAAGTGAAAATTAGACTCTACAGAAACGGCTGCCTTTCCTACGAATAAAAGTGTGTGACTTAAAACTACATGTTTGATTTGGTCTGAGTGTCACAGTGGGAAAAAGACTGACTTAAGACAGCTGGGACTGAGTTTTATGACCTCACACTAAACGACTGAGACTCTATCAAGACTCTCAGGATTTTGTTCCCATATTGGATATTTGTCTGCAACAGTGGAATCACTTGAAAAAGTGGTTTTGTGTAAAGTCAGAATTAGCTGTGCATAATGTCAGCCAGTAAAAAACCTGCCAGCCAGACAACAACACACAATAAAGAGTCACTGGCATCAACGACTAAAAAAAACAAACACCCTAATTTAATATCGCTAAAACCTCCAGCTGAACAGGAGGACAAAAGCACACTGGGGAGTGGCCTTGAATGAGATTGATGTCACTTAGTGAGCCGGCCGTTTGTCTGCTCTTCTATTTGTCTGATTACTGGAACTTGCTGCAGGAGGACATAAATCTATGGAGCCTTAGGAATAGCACTGAGTAAATTAAATTGAGAGACCCACCGTGTGTGTATGTGTGTGTGTGTGTGTGTGTGTGTGTGTGCAACAGAATCAGCGGAAGCAGGGTGTGTCTGGGGCAATTAATGCGTTCATTTCTCTACAACTCTGCTGGTAGCAGGCCTGAGTTAAGGACTGAGGGAGGTTGTAAACGGACTAAATCTATTTATTGCCCTGTCAAAGCACATCAAAGATGCAAATGCATACGTGCACGCACACACACACACACACACACACACACACACACACACACACACACTTAAAGTATGCCTGCAAGGGTACACGGTGCTGTCAGAGGAGCCTATCGTCAGTAACGGTTCTACCTCTCTGGTGGGGATTCGTATCTAGGTCTGCTGCAGATAAATCCTTCTCAGGGCATCTGAGTAACACGTTACACTGACTCATGCACTAATTACACAAAATGCTGCATTAAAAGGGAATTTAGATGCACACCAACAATCCAATCTTAACCTGATTACAACGTTAGCCTCGGCTAGATTTCAGCTCAGTCTTTTGACAAATGAGCTCATTAGTGGTTTTACAGGAATGAGGGTGTGGGAGCACGAGCGGGGCATCGGCTTCACTGACGAGGGGTGAAAGGAGGCCATTGATAGGACCAGCACAAGCTCTTCTTGTGCCCGACTTGGATTCATACAGTACAAAGATCTACACAGGGTTGACTTCTCTGAAGCCCAGCTGTCCAAAGAACAAAGGTTAAACCCAAAGGTTGACTTAACACTGACTATGTTTACATGCACATAATATTCCACTATTATTCAGAAAATGACTATATAATTAGAGTGTGACACAAGTCATGTAAACAGCATATTCAGGTTTGATATTTTCAGAATAAGGTCTTGTTGTTACCTTCTTAATTTGCGTAAACATACACGCTGACTTTCTTAAGCAGTGGCGTGTTATCCGCACGCAATTTGAGTAAACTGTGTGTATGTTTACGTTGTGTACAGCGGGTGTAAATATACACACCACTTGCCGTGTTATTGCAAGAAGAAAACAACGGTTGAGTTTAAGAAATGAGAAAAAAAGAGATCCCCGGTCTCCAGGGTCAAAGTCCTGTGTTTCACCCATCCTCCACAACCCCTACGTACCTTCCTACTCTCTATTCATACGCCATCGCAAGGTAATGTAAGTCAATGGAGACCAAACATCTTTGATAAACATGCTAAAAAGCAAGTGTGCGTCTTGAATACACAGACAGACAGCAGCATTTCATAAGATCAGTCTGGATGAAGACGTGTGATGACAGTATGTTTCAGGTTTTGAATTAATCTGCATCTCAATCAAGGTTTTTACCGCAGTTTGGGACAGATTATGGCCTCTTGCTTGTCTAGGGTTTACGGTCAGCTCTGTGGGTTGCTATGGTTGCATGACACAAACCAACCAGCCAACAAGTCCACCGCTGGTGGAAAACTTTGGCTCAATGGTGTTTTAAGCCCCCAACGTCGACTTCCAGGCAGCGCTGTGACCGTTGACTTCAAGGCACCGAACCCTAACAATGATCCTAGCGCCTACCAGGCAGCCCTGCCTAGAAGGCAACGTTGGGGGATTAAATCACTAACATGCTCGGATATCCTGTTTTTGCACGGCTGCATGCAAACAAGTGGAATATTAGTGGAATACTCCCTTTCAGTAGCCATGTAAAGAGCTTAGTCCAACATGTAAACATCAGTGTGGTATGGGAGGGCTTATCTTAAGTCTGAACAGTGTTGATTTGGGTTTGCTGATTTTGTTCTGTGGCATTTTAGATTCAAAGAAGTGTTGAGCTGTGTTTTATGTTCCACAGAGAACTGGATGAGCATGTAAAGTTCGCCAGCCGAAATCACCACGACAGTTCATAATCGTCCCACAATGAGCGTTCTGTGCTACAGCGGCGATTACTTACATGCCCTTGTGTAATACTTCCTAATTAGATGTGTGCACAGCAGCCATTGTATAAAACTGTAATCTGGGTGTAATCTCAACAATCCAACTGCTGCCCGGGGATCGTGGAGTGTGTGTGTGTGTGTGTGTGTGTGTGTCGGTTGAACTAAGAGATTTTAGAGTGTGAAACGCCTTGCTGTCGGGAGGTAGGAAGTGTACGTATGTATATTTTGTGTGCTGCTGTAACAATAATAGTAATAATAGTAATTTCCCATTCTTTTGGGATCAATAAATATCTATCTATCTATCTATCTATCTATCTGACTTAGTAAGAATCTGATGTTAGTCTGTTGACAATGAATTAGAAATACCTGCGATGGCTTCTTTTGGCTTTAGGGCCTTATTTAAAAGACCTAAGCGCACTGCGTGAAGCGCCTTCCACAGGTTTTTAGGGCGTGTCCGAATCCACTTTTGGTAGTTTGAGGGTGGAAAAAAGGATCTGTGTGTTAGGTGCATGGTTCAAAATGTTGTACTTAGTGTCTTCATTTATTCATAGCTGTGTTCTGGGCGTAACATGCAATCAACCAATCAGAGTGTCATCTCCCACTCCCTTTACAAGCCAGGCGCGTTTTTACCTCGGTGCATTGCTGTTAAGGAGGATTTGCCCTGTCATATTTGTAATATTTTGCATGTGTGTGCTGTTGCTTTGGCCTATGTGTGTGTAACAAGCTTAGTGTGCGCTCGGCAGGTTTTTATTGGTCAACTGCGACATCACTTCCTGCTGCCTCAAGATAACAATACGCCCAGAATGCAGCTAAACACACCTCCCTGTAAGACCAGCACGCCCAGAATGCACCTGAACACACCTCCCTGTAAGACCAGCACGCCCAGAATGCACCTGAACACACCTTCCTGTAAGACCAGCACGCCCAGAATGCACCTGGACACACCTCCCTGTAAGACCAGCACGCCCAGGGGTGCAGGTGCATTTGCTGTTTAAAACGACATTGCCGCTGGACAGGATATTGACAACTGCGTTGGTCTTAAACTAGCAAAGACACTTGCATCATGCTTTGCACTGCGTCGGGTGTAAGATAAGCCCAATGTGTGTTACGTACGTTTATTCCATTCCTCAATCAGTGCTGTCATCAATTCTATTTCTTTTCATATTTGTCAGTTCAAAAACATCTGGTAACGACATATCAGCAGATTTCTTTCAAATAAAACCATAGCAAAAATCTATGTATTTGATGAGGATTCCTTAAATTTGGTGTGTGGCTTGTCAGAAATCTCTGGTGGATGGTAATCTTACTATCCACAAGAAAGCAAAGTAACGCATCATTTCTTTAGGCGTCTCCTTCATGTTGTCCTCCAATCTGTTTGACGCAAGCGTTCCCGACCAAACAATGTGTCTACACAGACATACCAGCACAATGACATAACCCCTCATACCATGCTCCATGGTGGCTCTCACAAACAAACAAACAAATAAAGGAGCGGAGGCAGCAGGATAAGTCCCTGTTGAAAGAGCAGAGACTCCCAAAGGCCCCTTCTAATCTTGATCATCCCTGTGTCTCTGACAAAGGCCTCCTTGAGTCTCCTCTCCTGGTCCATCGCCAAGCCACCTCAGGACCCGACACCATGCACACAGTGTGACTCAGGTGACTGCACACAGAGACGCTCACAATATGCTGGTTTGGACGGAAAAACCTCTCGCATCAGCCGATCTGTAAGCAGCCTGGACTCAGACGAGCAGAGAGAGTTTTATCAGATCCGTCGCCCATCCTCCAACGGCCTCTTACCCTCCGATGGACAATGCAGAGTCCCCAAATGCAGAATGAACCATTTCAAAACACTCATTTGTGCCTATAGCAATCAAAATGTTAACTAATAATGCATCTTTAGGCTGTATGGGCGACAGGGTTGTGCAACAGTATCTGTATTGTGTTTATTTATTATGCAATTTATATGGCCTGTGGCTCTCTTAGATCGGCACTTTGTGTGTTGTTTTTATTGTTTCTATTAATGGATCTTTAAGTGCAGCTAAAGATTCCCCAAGGTGACAATAAAGTATAATTTAATTGAACTGGCGTGTACATAAACACACACAAGCACATATACCAAAGAAACAGAAACCTAAGAGGGTTCTCTTGTTCTCAGTTAATTCTTCTAACCGCCCCTCCTCCCCTCTTTAAACCCCAATCCTTCCCAAAACTTGTTTTATTAATAATGCTGGATAATGCTTGCTCTGGTGAAACCCTGCGAGGCATTCCTCTAAGGCTTGTTTTCACACTGGCCTACTTCTACCCGGCTCTCCCAGCCTCCGTGTGGGGGATCATTGTCCCTTGCTCCTCCACGGCGTTGCTTTCAGGGTCTTCTTTGAACCTGAAGCCAAGTGAAGCCTTTTGATCTGAACTGCTTCTCATTTGCCACAAGGGTCCGAAATTAACACCCGTCAGGGGCCAAACACAGGAAGATTATCCATCCAGAGAGTAAATGTTTGCAGCCTACCAAGATAGGCATGTAATGACAAAATCCTGACAATGACTGATACCTGTCAGGTAAGGACACCTCTGACTCCAGAATCAAAACATGACATTTTTACTGAATGAATTTGGAGACGTTCCAAAATGAAAGTTCTGTCTTTTTTATTGTTTTTTTTTTTAAATCTTACGTGTTAGCCGGAATTTCATTAAAATGTGTACCATGTACCCCTTCTTGAGTTGTTTTCACGCTTGAATTGTTTAACTGTTGATCAATATATTACTGTGAAAATAATATGGCTTTCCATTCAGCTTGTATTCAACATGATAGCTTATTATCTCAATGAAATGTACTGAAACTAAAGAATATGTGACACAAAAAGGCCATTTATTTTTTTAGCTGGTCTAAAATATGATGGCCTTTGGCCGGGAATTCAAAAGGTTTATTTCCAGACACTGCTTAACACCAAGGGGCTTTGTAAATGTTAAAGTTAGTCCTAACAATTCTTATTTATTTGGTCATTTATTTGGATTTGCTGCTGTTCTGGAGCGAATTGGCTGATTTTGCTAGTAAATCATTGGCCAGGCTTCTAAGGAAAGGAGCCCACCTATAACACTGTTGCCTGGAGGATGTTTCAGACATGTGTATGCTTGTACAGCGCATGCATGCAAACACAGACTCTCTAGAAAGGGTGAGGCTAACTATCTAACTCACCTGGTTGTCTTGGAAACAGCAGGCTTGGGTGAGGCAGCAGAGCTTGGCTTGGTGGGAGTTGCAGAGGCCGGCTTAGGAGCTGGAGGAGGAGAGGGAACAGGGGAGGAAACAGGATAGGAGAGGAGACAAGGAGAGGAGGAATCGAAAACGAGTAGAGAAAACGAGACGAGAGGGAAGGAAATGGGACAAGTGTAGATAGAACGAGACAAAATAAGACAAGAAGGAGAAAAATAGGAGAGAAGAGACGAGACAAAGGAGGAGAGAAGACCGGAGAGGAGAGGAAGAATCCAAAAGGAGTAGAGAAAACAAGACAAGAGGGAAGGAGAGGAAATGGGACAAGTGTAGATGAAACAAGACAAAACAAGATGAGAGGAAAAAAAGAAAGAGGGGAGGAGACAAAGTAGAGAGGAGACGAGGAGAGGAAAAGTAAAGAAGCAAGGGAAGAACAACATTAGAACAGTGTTATTTATTATATAATACAGTAACATATATCCCAGGTATAGGTCACGTAACTAGGATCTAGGGCATGTGTATTTGTAGATTAGCAGCAGCCACTCGGCCATGTGTAACGTGTGTGCTGAATCCATCCAGTGTGCATGTCATCACATTACAGTGAAGGCTCCTCATTAGAGTGGAGCTGTGAAAACATTTCACGCTACGCTAACTGTGGATGGCCTCCCCCCCCCCCCCCCCCCCCCCCCCCCCCCCCCCCCCCCCCCCCCCCCCCCCCCCCCCCCCCCCCCCCCCCCCCACACACACACACACACACACAGTCTACATTCACAATTACACTTTGTAACTTCTTGCTTTGCGATGACCTTTTTAACCAACCTGGGGCTTTTTTAGCAGCAGCTGCAGTGCTGCTGGCGCTGGTTTTGACACCATTAGCCGTTGCGGACGCGGTCTTCTTGGCTGCCGTTGTTCCGGTCATCGACTTTGCACCATTGGTGGCGGGAGGGGCCCCCGTGGCTTTCTTCTCGCCCACTTTGGTCTTGGAGGCTGGGACCGTGGTTGTTGGTTTTTTGGAGAGAGCTGGGGTCGGGGTGCTCTTTTTGACCGGAGCGGCCGGAGGCGCGGTCTTCTTAGCAACTCCGTTGGTCTGGGGCTTAGACGTGCCGTTTGAGAGGCGGCTCTGGGCCGTGTTGGGCCGTGATGTGGTCTTGGTTGGGCTGGCGGGGCCAGCTTTTGTCTTGGCCGTGGCCTTGTTGGTGGTCTTGGCTTTGGAGTCTCCCGAAGGCTTGTTACAAGGCTTTGCAGCGGGGGTTTCCTTGGTCTGGCCTGTTTGGGACTCCAGCTGTCCCGGCTCTCCTGCGGGCTGCTGTGGCATCCCCTCCTCCGCTGGACTGGCTGCCTGGTTGGGCTCCGGTCCCCCCCCTGGTGCTGCCTCATTTACTAGGTCGGATTCCATTGTTTCCATTGGTCCCAGCGCTGCCGTGGTAACCCCATCCGGCTTCATCTCCCCTTGAATGGTAGTGGTCCGTCTCTGCACTGCAGGGCTGACTTAAATCTCACGAGATGGCCACAGGTCTACAGGCGTTGTGGAGACTGCAGGATCTGGTCTGGAGAGAAAGGATAAGAGTTGGTAACAGCAAGACCAGACATGAAAAGCAGGTTTTTGTCTCTCCTTTCAGTAAACAAGGCACCAGGAATGTTGTTATCCCTAGGTCTCAGATGCAGTGATGGCTTGTATCTTCATGCAGCATCAGCAACACACACACACACACACACACACCAATCTTGATTTATAGAAGCACACAAGCAGGCAAACTGACTGTAGAACAGAGAGAAATTGAACAGGATGTGCCATTTAATTGTAGAAAGAGAGAGAGAACTGAAGCCTATCTAGGACAATTTAACACACAGAGGAAGACATTCAGGCTAGATCAACACATTTCATGTTAGGTTTTATGTCTCAGGGACCACAGAAGGAGGGGCAGAGGAGGACATGTCTACTGCAGAGAAACAACACATTCTACAAATAGCCTTCATTCATTTCACTGCCAACCGCAGTGCAGTGGCAAACGGTCCCTTCTGTGGTGCTGAAAAGCTCAGTGACACACTTGGCCAGCGTAGCTGCTACTGGTTGGCTTCTTTCTTTTCTTTCTTGGTACAAAATGGCATCAGAGTCACTAGTGTGGAAGACTAGCTTTACAGGATAGTACATTTAAGAGAGCGCAGGAAGCTTAAGCACACACACACACACACACACACACACAGACACACACACACACACACACACACACACACGTTTGTATGTGTCGCCTGTAATATCGTTAGGACATGCAACTTTTTAATCTGCACGTAGGATACAAAAAGCCAAGAAATCCTGCTTCACCCTATTAGGCTAACACGGTCATAAAGAGAAAAGTAGGGTGAAGTGAGTAAAAAGGCTTGGATGTGTTTGCTAAGTGGGTCAATGCACGCACAATAAACCCAAAGATAGGCAGACAGTTTGACTCATGGGCCGCAAACAGAGCAGTCAGAGACGTGAGCAACGGAGGACAAGAAGTGGGACGTGAAGCATATGAGGCCCGATAAAAGGGCAACCAAGTGTAATACGAGCTGTCGCACACTGTCTGCGTCAATACTAGACAACCGGGTCTATTTATTGTTTCGTCGGCTACTTGCAAATGGAAGGAGGAGAGGAAATGTATTGTTTTTTACACGTTTGGGAGAAGCAGAGGAGGGAAGTAGTAGGAGGGAATAGGTGGGGGGGGAGTAGCAGGATACTGGGTTGTCAAAGTTTACAAACAGAGCAAGGAGCCGGCTGTGCAGGAGGCCAAGCGGGGAAA
>NC_048421.1:1406321-1407529 GCF_013103735.1 Etheostoma cragini | reverse complement strand
GGGGGGTGCTGTGTGCTCTTGTATTAGAGATTTTGGGGGTATCGAGTGAGTGAGTTTAATGTGTGATAACTTCAGAGATCTACATTAAATTGTCACTCACCCTTTAAGGCAAACTTGGACACAATGTTCGAAGTTAGCACCATTTTACCAGCCGAATGCTGGTAAAATGTCCCATTGGCTGCTCACCAACTTCTCATGAAGTGTATTGTATATATTGCACCCATGAACCATGACAACACAAAACAAATTGGCAGTACCAAATATAGATATGTTGTTTTTGGCAGCTATAGCACATTGAGCTTCACCACCAGCCTGTAAAAACAGAGGCTTCAATGAAGAGAAGGGAGAGCATTAAAACCTATTTTATATTGTCTATGATTAAAACTCACAGAAGACAGTAGCAGCGTTTCTGATGCAGTCGGCTCGTAAAATTAAATGAGAATCAAAAATTAAATCGTGAACAGGGTGAATTGAGATTGCGATTTTTAGTTTTTTCTAATCACAGGGGCCTGTTTTGAACCCATCTTAGACAACACATGTGGCGCTAAGGGTATTGTCCTGAAAGTGATGTAGTTGCTATCAGACGTCAGTGAGTCTTCATCCTAAAAACCTAACCAATCAGGGTTGGGTTTGAAAAAATTACATTTTTCTTATCATGTTTTAACACCAGGACTTACTAACTGTTGGGTTTCTGTAAATAACATCACAGAGCACGGTCTAGACCGGCTTCTTTGTGAAAAGCGCAATAAGAACTGTTATTTTGCGCTATATAAATTAAATTGAATTGAATTAGCTCTACGCTGCAATGCAAGAACAATACTGCGTCTTTATTTCCATCCTTTCCACATGGATCATCAACCAGGTGAGGATGCTCACTTGAAGCTCTGGTCTTTTTTTACAGCGTTCTCATTATAAAATGAGTTGGCTAAACACATTAAAAAGTTATCTGGAGGCAATTAAAACAAACAAACTAACATTAGCAGCTGATAGAATCTGCTAGCGACAGTAATGAGAAGCTGCTTTATGTCTCTCTCTCTCTCTCTCTCTCTCTCTCTCTTGGAAATCAGGGACCCATTCTTTCAAAGGTGACTAAATATAGAGTGTATAGAGTGATAAATCTGCCGTTATTAAGTAAACTGCATCATGTGTCTGATAGTTGTGACTGAAACACATCTCCATCTTACTGTTTACTGTTTCTGTGTCCAGCC
>NC_048421.1:1395101-1406221 GCF_013103735.1 Etheostoma cragini | reverse complement strand
ATCTACAAGACGCTTCAAGACGATTATAATTGGTTTAAAGAAATTCCAATAAACCAGAGCAGGTTTATCTCACATCTCTGAATGCAGTGTGGACTAGCCAGACCCTCCTCCGAAGATCTGCCAACGCAAGACTACCTAACTGGTAACGTTACTGATCACTGTACAGCTGAACCATGTCAACAGATCATCACAAAAGTTACATTTGCGAGTCCCTCGGTAATTGTTTTAATCCACTTATTAATGGATTTTGCAGACAAATCCACATTTTTTTTCCCCAACGCCTGCTTCACATTCATATAATTACACACATCTGCACCGTAGCGCTTTGTGGGACAACTCTAGTTTCATCCAATAACGATTAAGCAGCAGTAATGTTTTGATGGGTCATCGGCACCTCAACTACAGCTGCCTATGGTGGACTTAACTCACTCAAGGGACGTTACAATGGGATAGCATTACCATATGTTACATAAGACAATGCTACACTGGGGTTAAATTAATCTAGGGCTGCACAATATATCTTTTATCATCATGGCAATATCAACTTGTGCAATTAACACATCGCGAAAGGTTGCAACATATCGCAATAGACAGATTTTTAATGTTAGCTAAAAGAAATCAGGAGAAAACTGCACTTTAAAATGTGACTGTCATCCTTTCTTATGCTGTCTTTCGTATTAAATTCAACATGCAATTTGTTGATTAAAAGAAAGAGAAATGCTTTCCTTTCATTTGCTGTGCAGCAGAAAGTGGGTGGGGGGGTTCATGCCGTTTGAACTGTAGTCTACAATTTCAATATTGTGATATGAGACTAGATATCTTAGATTTTAGATATTGTAATATCGTTATATGACATTAGTGTTTTTTCCTGGTTTTTAAGGCTGCATTACTGTAAAGTGATGTACTTTTCTGAACTTACCAGACTGTTCTAGCTGTTCTTCTATTTGCTTTTTCCTCACTTTGACCTGATGTCCACATTACTGACGATTATTTATCTAAAATCTAAGTGTGAAGATATTTCGGTAAAGCACCAATTGTCAACCCTAGAATATCACCGCAATAACGATATTAAGATATTTGGTTAAGAATATCGTGATATCTGATTTTCTCCCTATCCCCCAGCCCTATTTCCAAATCTCTTAAAGCTTAGCTTTTCTTCCAGGAATCAAGGGGAAAACCCAGATTGGCTCCCGGAAATCTCCTATAACCATTTTTGGTCCTGCCAAGTCTGAAAGGCTGAAAGGACACACAAGCTGGCATTTGCAACCCATGAGAGACACAGGGGCTTGTCAGTTAGTGCACACTGACTCCAAACAGATGGCTTTGTCAGCTACATTAGGTCCATTTCAAAACACCCGGGCACAGTGTGTGCACGGCGTGAAATGTTTAGAGCTTTAAATTGCCTAATCTGAAGAGAATTGCTGGTCAAGCAACATCAGACCAATCGGCCGGTCAGCTGTCCTACTGTGGCCCGAGCGACCAAAACACACTAAAAAGGATCTGTAGGAGAAGATCTACTTCAACAAGCTGCAGTCCTCACGTTTAAAAACAATAGCTGGAGATAGAACAGAGTAGCGTGGACGTGGAGTGGGAGTCTGGCGCCGGTGTCTCCTAGGTCTGCCAGATCTGTTTCTCTACATTTTTGAATGTAGTTGACTTTGCAAAAATGTGTTTGTTGGCCTTCACAAGTGTGTCCGAGTCGTGTGGTTGCAGCTTCCAAGCAGAGTCCCACTCCAAATTCCCTGCAAGCCTGAATGATGAGCTACACAGTAACTGAGAACAATGGACACACACACACACACAGTCACTCTCTCACACACAGTCACTCTAACACACACACACACACACACACACAGTCACTCTCTCACACACAGTCACTCTAACACACACACACACACACACACTCTCTCTCTCTCACACACACACACACACACAGTCTCACAATCACACACAGTCTCTCTCTCACACACAGTCACTCTAACACACACACACACACACAGTCTCTCTCTCACACACACACACACACAGCCTCACAATCACACACAGTCTCTCTCTCACACACAGTCACTCTAACACACACACACACAGTCTCTCTCTCTCTCTCACACACACACACACACAGTCTCACAATCACACACAGTCTCACAATCACACACAATCTCTCTCTCACACACAGTCACTCTAACACACACACACACAGTCTCACAATCACACAAAGTCTCACAATCACACACAGTCACTCTAACACACACACACACACAGACACACAGTCTCTCTCACACACAAAGTCACACACACACACACACACACACACACATTTGTACTGGGTTTAATGCTGTTGTTTCTCATATTCCATTACTTGACATTTTAATGTTATCTCACACATGGTGCCCTTTTGTGTTTTTATATCATGTTTATTAAAAGGCTTTTGTGTTGCATTGCTTTAAGGGCAATGCTGTTTTGTCAGTTGTTGTTGTTATGTTAATTATACTTAATAGGCCTCAGGCAGTTAGCTAATGATGGGCAAGCCAGCTCTGCAAGGTGAGATCATCCTCCGAGGCCTCATCCCTTCCTAATACCCACACTGGGACACACGCAAAGTGTGTTTGTGTGTGTGTATCCCTGACACACACAACAGTGTTCGAGCCTTCACTGTCAATAACTGGAAGGCATCCAGCTGCGCTGAGGAATCTAAGCTTTTCTTACCGTCTAGACATTAAAATGCCGTACTTGAATAATCAGGTCATCAGCATATTTAAAACAGAAAACTGCTACTTTGACCCCATTTTTGCACAAAGTACAATCTACCAGTGTGTGTGTGTGTGTGTGTGTGTGTGTGTGTGTGTAGGTCTAAACATGCCTGTTTATAATACAGCAGGAGCTTCCATTTAAAGAACTGCTAACAAGAAAATACCACATTTCTGAATTTTAAAAACAATAAAACAAACAGTTTCATTATGCACATTAAAATTAAGAAGCCGCAGCTCGGGTTATTGAGCTAAACGTGAAGTCAGGGCTATGCAATTAATCAAATGTTGATCCCATTTTTGATTTTGGTCTCAAAAACAATGTAATCAAAACAAGAAAAAAAGGCTTGTTTGTTGCACATCAAATTACTCTTATTTTGTCCTGTGTTCTTAACGACGCGCACACTTTACTCACTAAACTCACTCAGCCAACACTTGAACATATTTTGGATATTATTTAATTTAGGGGTAATTCAAAAAGTTCAAATTGGAAAAGTATAAAAACGGGAAATTTCACAGTTCAAGGTATTTTTCCCTATTGGTTTGAGTAATCGTGTGGAATAATCGGGATTTCAATATTGATATTGAATAAGTAATTGTGATGAATTTGCTCTCGGTTCACGTCCGATCACATCCACTGTCTGTGGTAAAACAAGAGACTCTTTCCCTTCTCGACACAAAGCCCAAAATCAAAGTGCTCCCGCTCGTTCGCTCACCTTCAGCCAACCAACCGTCCCAAGCCATGCAGGAATCGCCGTGGTAGAAAGGTCGACTGTGCTTTCACACAAGGGTGTACACACTAACGTGTGCATTGTGTGGGCCTTTTTCTATCCTCGGGGCCTACTCTAAATAGCAGGGAAAGAGAGGGATTGTGGGGGAAGGAGGCAGCGGGGGCGGGGCGGCGGAGACGGTAGAAATCATGCAAAAAGGAAAGTGAGCTTTTGTGGCCGATGTAGCGCTCCACCGGTGCTGCAGCGGACCCGTACAAGCTTGAGAGAATCCCTCAAGACGTAAGTAACGTCTCCGTAGGAAGACAGAGCGTCCGAGCCGAGACGTCAGTGGCGAAGGGAGAGGACTGCGGCGGCGAGGGTTTTGGTTTTTCAGGCATTGTTTTAACCCGTTTGTGCCGGATGCTTCGGGCCGACACATTACATCTCCCGCCGGTAACTGCGTTGCGCAAAGGATCATCCAGCCCTTCATCATCATCATCATCATCGTCATCATCATCTACCACATCCTCCCTCCCAAACTCCTCACTATCTCCCACCTCAACGTCCCTGCCCTCGCTGTCTAACTCTTCCTCTGTCGGAGCCATTTTCTCGCTCGTCTCTCAAAGATTCATAAAAAACGCACATGCCTGTCTGGTTGATTGACGTGATTTTCAGCAAACTACGGTACTATTTGGTGGCCACGTGGATTTTAAATAGCCAACAAGACCCGCCTCCTGTGTATTTGAACCAATGACAGTGGCGTCACCCTTGTCCGAACGAATCCTGTAGAACACACTTCTTTGTAACCTGGTCCCAGGGTGAAAAGATTTGCTAACGCTGCCCTTGTGTCTTTTTTTGCGTACCGATGATGTCATTGCCACAACCCTCGACCACTAGCCTTTGACCTATTATCCCGCGACGTCGTCTCATAACAACCACAACAACAACAACAGCAGCGCCGCACTACGTGCTTGTGTTCCTGTTGGAGAAGATATTGAGCTTATTAGGGCAGAATGTTCTGTATACAGCGTGCAAGCTTTAAGCTCCGCCTGTTCTTCTGTTTGTTGGTGAATTTCTGTAGCAGAAACAGCGCCGACTCCAACCTGCGGCCCTTTTCTGCATCTCCTGTGTGCTTTCCTATCAAAATAAAAGGCCAAAAATGCAAAAGATATATAATCTTTCGGTAACCGTTTTGGTATATGCGGACGTGGCCCTTACCAAGCACATCTTATGATTAGAGCTGCAACAATTAATCGATTCATTGTTTAGGGGTCAACTCCTAAATTAACTGCCAACTATTTGCCAATCATTTTTATATATACACAGGAAAAAAAACTTCTGATGTCAGGTTGTTAAATGTGAATATTTTCCAGTTTCTTCTCTCCTCTGGGACAGTAAGCTGAATATCTTTGAGTTGTGGACAAAACGAGACATTTGAGGACGTCGTCTTGGGCTTTTTTGCAAAAACACTGATCCACATTTTTCTCCATTTAACTTAAAACTCACATAGTGCTCTATCAACAAAAAACAAAGTGCGGCCACCTGTGATTGTTTAAACGTTGTTTCCTTTGCTGACTGATATGATCCAATTTATTTAAATCAATCAAACCATAAAAAGAGTAAAATGTGATTATTGTTGTGCTTTTCACACAAAAAGTCCTTTCATGATGACAATGTAATACATTTATAATCCTTGATTGGAGAACAATTATCAAGAGCATCATTACGTTTGTTTTAACTTATCTATATATCGGACATCAGTCTGATCTTTTAGTTCTTCCTTTCTTGTTATCGTGTAGACGGCTCCAAACTTTCAGAAGCACAACTCTGCAAGATTTAGCGCTGCTTCAATAATTTACTGCTCTCTCTATCACGGCACCGCTGCACATGGGCGGGGGGGCTGATGCAAGCGGCCTCAGATCTGACGCAGTTTCACTTGTGACCAAGACAAAAAGAAATTAATGTGTGTGTGTGTGTGTGTGTGTGTGTGTGTGTGCGCTCAAGATGCCACATGCTGGCATTAGCCCGGGACTCTCCATTCAACCTACTTCAAACAACAACAGTAGTATCACTCAAGTCACCGCCCCATTTACCCATGGTTTCTATTTTTTTTTTTAAAGAAGTGCATTTTTTTTCTTGATAAAAAATTGTACAATTTAGTCTGAGCAGAAATAGTATGTTTTAAATTTAAAAAAAAAGCAGAACAGTTGGCAACTAAAGATTAGGGCTATTTCATTGTGGATTTATCCCTCAATTATTTTCTTGATTATTAGTTAGATTATTCGATGGATTAGTTGTTGTTTTTGTTTGGTCTCTAAAGTGTCAGAAAATGTTTTTTACAGTGCCCACATTATGAAAACATCCATGGTGTTCTGAGAGAGATCTGGCTTCTGAGTGTCCTCTGTCTCCAGGTGAGCTGGTCAACATCTGCACGGCTTTCTACGTCACTAGAGACGAGCTGGCTAACCGTAGCATGCTAGCTCGTTCTCAATGGCAAAACACTGCTACAACAGCAACTAGCTGTACATAATCTCCAAAAGAACTACTTCCTGTCCCTGTTCTACTTCCTGTCCTTGTTCTGCAGGTATTCCACAAGTGTCCCTGGTCTAGAAGAAGTCTCCCAGCTGATCCAGCCTTGGACTAACCAAAGCTGGAGAAAGAGTTATCAGCTGATGGGATCTTACCGAGCTACTGAGCATGTGAAGCTCCCAACAAAGATAGGATAGAAGGGAGATGTCTCACTCTGGAGATAAAACTAGAGAGAGGTCTCACTCTGGAGATAAAACTAGAGAGAGGTCTCACTCTGGAGATAAAACAGAGCCCTTAACACACAGTGTGAAAACAGGATCTGCAGCAATGTGCAGAAGAACAAAAATATGGTGTTTTTAGAAAATTAAGCCTTGTAATTATGAACCTGGACATGGGCATTATATCTGCACTTTAAAAGTTCTCGTTTTGTCCACAACTCAAACATATTCAGTAAACTGCCAGAGAGAAGATAAGGAACTAGAAAAATCCAGTTTCTTCAATGCCAAAAAGAAAGATTTAACATTGCAAGATGATGGGTTAGCACCCACTGATATGATGTGTAAGAAATACAACACTGTTACAGAATCAGCAACTAAAAAGGTGGGAGTAAGAGCAGCATAACATTACTCCTAAAGGTGTGGAGGAAGATGAGTGCTACAGGGGCTGGCAGACAGAGAGAGAGAGAGAGAGAGAGAGAGAGACACATCTTTACGCCTTAGAGAACTGGATCAAAAGTAAAGGTATGCAGCTAAGACGCCACACTGATGAATGTTTCATTTACTCTCAGCCAAATCTTGGCAGAACACCAGCGAAGACTAACAGCTGCAGCAGCCACCATCAGTCACAGACACGCACGGTCTGAACAGGTAGAGCACAAGAAATCAAGAGTTATCTCCACAGCCGATGAAGCCATTTGTATTAAGACTGTGCTCTGTCAAAATAAACATATTGTCTGTAAAGTAAGCTTTCTCCTTAAGGACTCTTTGTTGAGAAGTTACGTAACAGCAGTCCAGGTTTACTGCAAAATCTCTCTCATAGAAATGCTGCGAGTTAGTTTTGTGTCGTGCGGGAGTCGGATGAGGGGTGCTGAGGGTACATGACACCCAGATGAATCCAGCTGGGGCTTACCGGTGCTGCCTCGATGCTAATCACAGCTCACACATTCCCCAAACACTACCGACCTGAGGTCAGGATCCCGCCTCTGTCCTGCACACAAATAAACTCCAAACAAAGCCTGCGGCTCTGCAGGGCGTTCCCCGGAGACTGTGGGAGGGATGAGGGAGCAGGGGAGAGAGGATGACAGAGGGAGGGAGCAACCAAGAGACACAACAAAGTAGGTTTCCATCGAAATGTTGAACAAAGCTGTAAGCAAATGTAGAAACATTGGGCAAATTATGCAACCAAGTGTCCTTTTTTACATCAAGATGGAGAGTGATTTATGATATTTACAAACCCAAGTTGTACATGTATTTTCACTAGAGTATAAAAAGCCCTGGGATTTACTACAGTGTTGTATTCTAACATCTCGTTAGGAGAATATTAACTGAAAGAAAAGAGGAGTTGATGTCTTCCCTTCAGGCTTTACACAGCCCCGTCGACCTTCACCAATATTATAGGGCACCTGCATGTAGCCTTAGAGGCACTAAAGTCCTCGCTGCTGCTCTTTGATTGCTGTCAGCGTGTGCAGATAATTAAAAGGTAACGCAGATCAATATTTCATCAACTCAGATCTTCTCTCATCTGCACCACGGTTGGCGGACAGCATTTTTCTGACATTTCCGATCAGGTGGATGGAAACTTACTTCGGTGTGAAGACAAATACATAAATCTGGGAAGAGAAATGTGGCCGTTGATGCCGTTAGTTATCCAGACCTACCTCTTGCACACAGCGGGGCCACAACAAACACACCTGAATCTGAAGTGAACTCCTTAAAAAAGATGTATATACCAGTCATTCCCGTCAATTGACTTCCCGTGGGTCAATGAGCTGCTGGGATGCTCGATAAGACAAACTGAGGCAGAACAAAGAACCCGCTGGGAGGAAAAAAACTCTTCTTACTCTTACTTTGCTGCTGGCACATAAGAGCGACAGATTGTGCGACAGGCACCTGGATCACAGAAACATGTGACCAGAAAGGCTGGCACTAATCCTGAGGACTCTTTACAGCGTCACACTTAAGAAGTGAAAACTAACAGGACAGGATTACAGGACTATAACAAAATACACCTCTTTGTTATTTACATTCTCTCACTGTAACAAGACAACAAATCAGCAAAAGGGCGAGTATGACTGCCGCAAAGATTGGCAGCAATGCCAATGCAGTCACAGTTTAGGGCTTGCATTGTGTTCACACACACCCCCCCCCCCCTTCCTTCCTACAAACACCAAACAAGCTGATGCACACAAAACACACACACAAACACTCAAAACGCTGTCCTTCCCATGGTGCATCCCGGCGCGGAGAACATCGGCCCCCTGGTGACAGGCCGATTAACACATGACAGAGCTTGTTAACCCTGGACAAAGGGAGATGCTAATCTTGTACAGTCAGCCTTGTCCTAAAACAGTACACATTACACAGCTATAGGGAGAAAGAGAGACAGAGAGAGGAAGCCCAAGAAAGACAAGAAAGAACAAGGGGACACGCAGCAGTAGCAGAGGCCTCAGTATGTCCCAGAAACGAGACAATAGCATGTGGGAGGCAGGGCGAGAGGGGTCCATCGGCCCCGAAACAGACTACAAACAACGGCGAGGGCCCTGCTACAGCCTGGCTGCGCTCCACCGCCTGCAGGGACGCCAGCAGGGCGGCGCAGGGCTCAACTGGGTGGATATTGATTGCAGAGGAGAAAGTGGGGAGCCAGGCTAGCAGCTCCACAGATGAGAAGGAACAGAGACTTCCAGAGAGGGGAAGTGCATTAGTACGACAGGTTCCTCTAATGCTGTTAGCTCTCTCCCCTGGGAGATAAGAGAGATAGGAGGGACAATAAAGGGGATAAAGGCAGGGGGAGGCAGGGGGGGCAGAGAGAGTGGGCGAGCATTAACCAGCAAGACAGGGCACCCGACAGAGAAAATAAGGCTAATTTGTAACTTGAAGAGCTCCTGGATCATCTCCATCATGCGCCGTCTGTCCACAAACAAGCTCCACTTTGGGGGTAAATGAGATCAGGCCAGCCCCGGACCAGCTGGTGGCTTGGATCAATGACACCAGAAAGAGCAGATATAGAGATGGAGGAAGAGGACAGACCGGGCCGAGACATCTGGACAGGGTGGCAGAAAACACACCCGAGAGGCTTTGGCGTTCTCTCGAGATTCTGCCCGGGGACACGGACACACTCGCGCAAAGTACAAGTGGAACGAGCGTGTCCATAAGAGGATTATGTCCTCCTGTTTGAAGTGGAACAAGGCACGTTCCCGGTGGAATCTGATCCCTCACAGGAAGGATGGTTGACCAGATCAGCACCAACTTACACACTAGCTTTCAAAGTCAAACCAGAACCAGAAGACAGACCTAGGGACCTGTGGTGCATGCAGAGGTTTAGGGGCCCTTCCTCAAGAAAATGTTCCTTTTTTTAAATTGAAGAAAACGCAATTTCACATCATTTTTGTCCATTATTATTGCCATATTGGTTTCTTAAATGTTGTAAAAGCTGGAGCAGATTATAAATAAATTAACATAAAAATCAAACCTTGACCCCTCTGAAGGTTTCCATGTTTAAAAACAACACCCCCAACACTTGCTGGAGAAACTGTGGTAGGGTGGGAGACCATAGCCACATAGTCTGGGACTGTCCAGTGACACAGACATACTGGAAAGACATTAAAGAGGAAGTGGACAAAATCTTCAAGATGGACTTCCCCTTGGACCCTTTTGTTTTTCTTATTGGCGATAATACCTGAAGACGTGCTCTCTAAGGACTAAATGCTACATATCTTGTTAATGAGCGCAAGAAAAATGATTACTATTAATTGGATGAGGCCTGCCCCCCCCCCCATAGCAGCCCAGTGGAAACAAAAAATTAAACAGGTCAACACAATGCAAAATATGACTGCTATTTTTCAGCTGAAGGTACCTGTGTTTGTGAAAAGATGGACTCCTGTCATTCTAGGCCTTGATTTAGAATAATTTAAACATACTGATGTGTAATGGTGTATTTATCCTGCATCTATGTAGTCAATATGGTTGTTGAACGAAGCTCAACACAGGATGACCCTTTTATTTATTTTTTCATTTTTGTTGATTAGAAAAGGAGAAAAACAAAGTTTAAGTGTACTGCATTGTGTTGCTAAAATTGCCTGTAATGTTCAATTCGGGCAATAAAGTTAAAAAATAAAATGGAATAAAAATAAAACCTTGCAAAACTAGTCCACTGGGGAATATCTACAACCCTTAGATTTGAGAAATATCATCCGGGTTAGGTGGTGCTCAAAACAGCTTGGCTTTATGATAAAAAGGTAGGGAAACCACCGCACAGCAGGCATCAAAACACACCCCCACGTCTGCCGACTAACCACCAGAAACTCCTTTCACCACATCCACAACAACCATAAACATTCATTAAGCACTTAACTCTCTGTGACAGCTGAGTCATGCATCGAGGCCAGATCTGAATGTCACCAGGAGAAATGTATATGACGGAGAAATTAAATCGGCCCTTAGAGCCTGCCAGTCTCATTTTTGTCAACACCAGTGTGTGGCACAGATGCCAATCATTCCACATGTGGCTACGGTGAGGGCGGGCCCGGTAGCCCTGCGCCGGTACAGCAGCGTTGATGTAAAGAGGACAAACGCCTGTGAGCCAAGGGTGGTAAAGCCCTGCATGTTCCCCCGGATCAGGGAGGCTCCAAAATTATGGTAGCATGTTCGCTCCATGTTCTGCAATGCCATGTTACATCCTGCTGCGTCCTGCTGCGTCCTGCTGCGTCCTGCTTCATCCGGCTACGTCCTGCTACGTCCTGCTGCGTCCTGCTACGTCCAGCTACATCCGGCTACGTCCTGCTGCATCCTGCTGCGTCCGGCTACGTCCTGCTACGTCCGGCTACGTCCTGCTGCATCCTGCTACGTCCGGCTACGTCCTGCTACATCCGGCTACGTCCTGCTTCATCCTGCTACGTCCTGCTACGTCCTGCTACGTC